>NC_055968.1:36426136-36428636 GCF_018492685.1 Alosa sapidissima | reverse complement strand
GCTCACACTAACGGAACTACATCTGCACCGTCCGCTCGCCCGCCTGCGTTAGTCACGCGTTTGGCACCGCAGACACCTGAGAGCGTCCAGTCCAGTCCAAGCTGCGCTTACACCTGTAGGTCAGGGTGCAGTGTGTGTGTGTGTGGGTCAGGGTACGAGGTGTGTGTGTGTGTGTGTGTGTGTGTGTGTGTGTTTGTGTGTGTGTGACTGTGTGTGTGTGTGTGTGTGTGTGTGTGTGTGTGGGTCAGGGTACGGTGGCAAACCAGACTGTTCCTTAAAGTGTAAGTTCAGTGTAAATTGACCCATAGTCCTGTTGTTAAAGCTCATCACATGCAGCCCAAACCAACATTACTTAGAACTTACACTTTAATTATATGTTTATCACATGAATTATATGTTATCATTATCATATGAATTATATGTTATCATTATCATGTGAATTATATCTTATCATTATCATGTGAATTATATCTTATCATTATCATGTGAATTATATCTTATCATTATCATATGAATTATATGTTATCGATATAAGTACTTACTTTTATTGGGTTGATGGAAATTGCTTTGTATTTTGTATCAAAATACTTTATTGTTTTGTATTTATTTAATCATATTAATGTTGTATTGTATTTATTTAAAAATGATGCAAAATGATGCATGCAGCCTTGAGACACATAGTGTGAGTCACATACCTGCCAACATTTAGATTTGTCAGTGTTTGCACAGAATCAGTGTTTGCATATTTAACATGTTTCATACACTCCTTACAACACTGCATCTGCATGTCGGTCGTTGCTATTACCAAAATAGATACGCATGCTAGTTTGCAGATACGCATGCTAGTTTGCAGATACGCATTCTAGTTTGCATCCACCTGCTGCCTGCAGCCTTCCTCCAAAACTCCAAAGCTGCTCCAAATGTTCTGAGGACACAATTTGCCTATTGTGTATCAACCACACTCAATAACAGACACGCACACACGTGCACACACATACATACACACACACACATACACACACAGACACGAGAGTGGAACTCTCTATGTTCCATATTGGAGTGGAACTCTCTATGTTCCATATTGGAGTTTTAAAGGAACACCCCAAGTTTCTGGCACCAGAGGAGTCAAACTCTTCTTAAATTAAGTCAAATGATTTTACGAGAAAGAGCTAGGTCTCTTTTTACTGAAAATAATATTAACTAGATTTTTTTGAATATAAGATTAATAACACTTGGTTAGATATTTTTAGATAAGCTGTTTTTTGCAGTGCATTTCTGCCCATCTCTGTAAGGACTTAGTTTAAGTTAGTGTGTGTGTGTGTGTGTGTGTGTGTGTGTGTGTGTGTGTATGTGTGTGTGTGTCCACATCCTGACACATCCCAACATGAACTCAGTTAATGTCAGTCTCACAGTTTCACCTCAGGGACCAGCACTGTGCCCCCCCCTCCTCCACAAACACACACATACGCACACACACACACACCCACCCAGCCCCCTGAGAGTCGTCCAGAATGCCCCCCCCCCCCCCCGTCCTGAATAGCCGTATCTGCGTCCACTCTCAGTGAGGGAGAACCTGATTGGCCTCTCTCTCCGCGTGCCAGAGGGTTGCTGGGGCCAATCATGCTGGCTGTGGTCGGACTCGCGTCTGGTAGCAATTGAAGCTGTTTCAACCCCCGTCACCCCCCTCTCACCCCCCCTTACCCCCCTCTCACCCCCCCTCCAAGAAACCCACTGCCACCCAGACGCCCGCTGCCAAGCATGGTGATGTCATCACTGGCTCTTTGTGCTTGCTAGTGGGAGAGCAAGGCAAGCAAGCTGTCCATTAGTTTCCTCCTGCAACATCAAATCTCTCTCTGAGCAGCCATGAAATATGCATCCAGTTAGTGTGTGTGTGTGTGTGTGTGTGTGTGTGTGTGTGTGTGTGTGTGCACGTGTGTGTTTGTGTGTGCGTGTGTGTGCGTGTGTGTGTGTGTGCGTGTGTGTATGTGTGTGTGTGTGTGTGTGTGTGTGTGTGTGTGTGTGTGCACGTGTGTGTGTGTGTGTGTGTGTGTGTGCCTGTGTGTGTGTGTGCGTTTGTGTGCGTGCATGCGTGTGTGCGTGCGTGCGTGTGCGTGTGCGTGTGCATGTGCGTTCGTGTGTGTGTGTGCATGCGTGCGTGCGTGTGTGCACGTGCGTGTGTGTTTGTGTGCGTGCGTGCGTGTATGTGTGTGCGTGTGTGTGTGCATGTGCGTGCGTGCCTGTGTGTGTGCGTGTGTGTGTGTGTGCGTGTGTGTGTGTGTGTATGTGCGTGTGTGCGTGTGTGTGTGTGAGTGTGTATGTGTGTGTGTGTGAGTGTGTGTCTAGCCAGGTGTGTGTGTGTGTGTGTGTGTGTGTGTAGTCTGGCCACTCCCACGCTGATCAAGGAAACTTTGACAAAATCCTGCATCACACACACAAACACATTCCCTCTCTCTCTCTCTTCCTCCCTCTCTCTATCCCTCTCTCTCTCTCTCTCTTCCTC
>NC_055968.1:36418636-36421136 GCF_018492685.1 Alosa sapidissima | reverse complement strand
AGTGGGCGTGGACAATGCCATCACTTATCTTCTACACAGGACACATTCTCACCTAGACAAGGGGAAAAGTGCTGTGAGAATCATGTTCTTTGATTTCTCAAGTGCTTTTAACACCATCCAACCCCTCAGACTGAGAGACAAGCTCTTGCAGATGGGTGTGGACGCTCACCTGGTAACCTGGATTACAGATTACCTGACCGAGCGACCACAGTTTGTCAGACTGAAGAACTGTCTCTCTGACACTGTGATCAGCAGCACCGGAGCGCCACAGGGAACTGTGCTCTCTCCAGTCCTGTTCACCCTGTACATGTCTGACTTCTGCTACAACACCGAGTCATGCCACATGCAGAAGTTTTCTGATGATACTGCAATTGTGGGGTGTATCAGGAACGAGCAGGAGGAGGAGTACAGGAGCCTGGTGGAGGACTTTGTGCAGTGGTGCTAAACACTTCAAAGACCAAGGAGATGGTGGTGGATTTCCGCAGGTCTAAGCCCACTCTGCTACCAGTCTCCATTGATGGGGTCAATGTGGAGGTGGTAAGCACCTACAAGTATCTGGGTCTCCATCTGGACAATAAACTGGACTGGTCAGCCAACACTGAAGCACTCTACAAGAAAGGGCAGAGCAGGCTGTACTTCCTGAGGAGGCTGCGGTCCTTCAATGTGTGCAGCAAGCTCCTCAGGATGTTCTACCAGTCTGTTGTGGCCAGCGTCCTCTTCTATGCAGTGGTATGCTGGGGAGGAAGCACAAGGAAGAAGGATGCTGGGCGACTTGACAGGCTGGTAAGGAAAGCTGGCTCTGTAGTGGGAGCTGAACTGGAGTGCATCACTTCACTATCTGATAAAAGGACCCTGAACAAACTGATCAACATCTTGGACAATGAGTGTCACCCACTCCACAGCACTATTGTTAAGCAGAAGAGCCTGATCAGCTGGAGACTTCGCTCACTGCCTTGCACAACTGACAGACTGAGAAAGTCATTTGTCACCAGGGCCATTGAACTGTTCAATGCCTCACTTAAGGGAAGAGCAGAGATAGACTTCTCTGCATAGTCTGTCTGCCTCTTCATCCCCTCCATGTTTGGATACTGTCTGTCCACTAGCCACTTTTTACCACTGTCTTTCTGCCTCACTGTTTGCGTGCTATATTAGCACATTAGCACATATGCATAACCCCCCCCCCTCCATGCCACAGCCGAACTGTGGCCACACTTATACCTTTTCTTAAAATAGTTATATATATAGATATATAGACTTTATTCTTGCACTGTTGCACTGTTGGACTTACTCATTTGCACTATCACCATGACCACTATCACCATTGCACTACCACCATGACACTCACTCACACAGAGCACCTTAGAGCACCTTACCATACCTTACTATGCACAGAGAATCACAGGCTCAGTCCCTGCCTCAGTCATTGCAAGCGCCTCTTGATTAATTAATCACCACTATGTGGGTACTGTTTTTAGAGTTGATTTAGATTAAGTGTTAGTTATTAGTTATTAATATAATAACTAAAGTGTTAGTTATTAGTTATTAGTATAATTTGTATTTTATTATATTTAGTATATTCTTTATCTTCTACTGTCCTTATTGCTTAGTTGTGTTTTTATATGATATACTTTTAATTACTTTTTCTGCTGTTAGTGAATGTGTGTGTGTTGTCTGTATGCTACTGAGACCTTGAATTTCCCCTGGGGATCAATAAAGTATCTATCTATCTATATATCTATCTATCTATCTATCTATCTATCTATCTATCTTTCTATCTATCTATCTATCTATCTATCTATCTATCTTATATCAACTAGAGCAACAGCACTACAAAGAGTAAAAAACAATTTCCACTTAGCATTGTTCAGCAAGGCAACGCTAGCAGCAGCAGCAGCAGCACCTCGGTAGCTTGATAGCTCTGCAAATTTGATCGTGTCAATGATGATGCTCGTTACTGAGAGTTGCCTCTGGCCCCCACCCCCCCTGCCTCTAACAGTGATGGAAGAGCATACGGACTCCAAGCGGGGGGTTAATCTAATGCTGTGACCATTTCGCCCCCACTAATACCACCCTCCTCAAACACACACACACACACACACCTCCCAATGCCTCTCATACTGTATGTGAGAGAGCTAATGTGATCTCTGTGAGCCCAGCCCTGGCATCAGAGCCTAATCCGATTGGCCTGTTGGTGATGTACGCACACACACATACACACACACACCCCTTGGACTGTTGGTGATGTACACACACTTCACTTCTGATCACTAGCTGCACCTCAGCACAACTGCTCTGGAATGGGCTGTGTGTGTGTGTGTGTGCGTGTGCAGACGCGTGCAAGTGTGTGTGCGTGTGCATGCGTGCGTGTGCGTATGTGTGCGTGTGCAGGCGTGTGTTCATGCGTGCATGCGTGCGTGTGTGTGTGTGTGCGTGTGTGTGTGTGTGTGTGTGTGTGTGTGCGCGTGCGTGCGTGCATGCGTGCGTGTGTGCGTATGTGCAT
>NC_055968.1:36398636-36413636 GCF_018492685.1 Alosa sapidissima | reverse complement strand
TGGACTGGTCAGCGTCTCGGCTGGTGCCCTGTGCCATCCATCACTACATCTCTACATCTGAGGGCACTGAAGGGTGCTGCCCCCTGCTGGCACGGATGGAGGAGGGGGCGATGGCTCCGCTGGGCTCAGTGTGTCTGCTGTTTAGGGGTGGCAGTGCTGTGTGATTAACAATAACATTCTGATTTAAACCTATAACTTACTTCTACCTAAAACTTTTAAAAGAGTTTGAAAATATAGTGCAAATTTAACAGAGGCAATATTCTTTGATGAACACGTGAGAATTTAAAATAGAGTTATTCAGAGGAGAAATGCAGGCTCATGTGTATGCCATAGAAATGCATGTTTTCATGAACTCCATGATGTTTAATTCACTGAGAAATATATATTATATTGCTGCAGAAGCTGCTGATTTGGTGCTCGGAGGTCATCAGCAAGTCTGGATGCAAAACCCGCTTACTCACACACACACACACACGCACACACTCACACACCTCCACTCCTCAGCAAGTCTGGATGACAAACCCGCTTCCTCCTCTCAAGTGATGAGAGCAGGGAGAGGGCCCGGATTACAGTGGAACTCGGAACCCAACTCATCCCACCCTGACCTGGCCCACATCGGACGCAGTTCTGGCGGGGGCTCGGAACCATTCCGGAATTGTCTGCACTCTGGACCCTCTCGGCTCCATGTGCATTTATGATGAAAAGTCCTGAAAGTTTAATTAGCGTCTGCCATTCATCTCACCACCAGTTTTAAAAGCGCAAATTAAAGTTTCATCAGTATTTTTCTACCCCCCCTCTCCTCGTCCTCCTCCCCTCCTCCTCCTCCTCTCCTCTCCCTGGTCAGCGGCGAGCCGTACGGGTGGTGTGTGCTGCCCGCCTCCCTCCAAGCAGTTTAAATATTTTACAGCTGAATCACATGTAGAGGTGCAGTCAGCTTTCAATGGGACACAGTGCATCTCTCTCCCTCCCTCCCCTTCTCCCTCCCTCCTTCTGTTGTCCTCCCTCGCTCTTGCCTTCTCCTCCTCCCTCCCTCTCTTCCTGACGTGCATCTATGCATTTCTCCCTTTCCTCACCTTCTCTTCCTCCATCCCTCCTTCTCAATGCATCCCTCTCTTTCTCTCCCTGTTGTGTCTATGCTCTATCCTCTTTCTCTCCCTCTCCCTGTTGTGTCTATGCATCCCTCTCTTTCTCTTGTCTCCTTCCTCTGTCACCATACACTTCACAGCCCCTTTCTTTCTTTCTTTCTTTCTATATCTCCCAATGCATTCCATCTTTGAACTCTGTGTATGTGCACGTCTTTCTCTCTCTCTTTTTTCCCTCCATTTTCTCATGTACTTCTCTTTACATCCCTCTCTCTTTCTCTCCGTGTCCAGGAGCCACATGTTTGACTAAAGGCTGAAGAGCTTCACAGATCGGTGCCTTGTTGCCTTGGTGATTGAAAACTATAAACACCAGGCAAGATATGATCACAGCGGCCATATTTGTCAACACAGAGAATTCTCTAGTAATTTTCTTTGCCAAACAATTTTGCTCAAGCTGTTCTTGTTTATTTGCTGTAGATCTTTGTCTTTTCTTATCCACTGGCAAATTAAAATGTTTATTATAGTAGGTCATAGGGCCTCATTTTACACACGACGATATGTAAGATGTGGAGTGCACGTAAATGTATAAATGCACACAGCAGGAATAAAATAGGCAAACTGCTGCAGCGTTAGTGTTGAACTGACAGGATTTCCGCTGTGTTTAGAGTAATGTAGGCTACCAAATCAAATGAGTATGTGCAATAATCTACGACGTAAACAGTCTATAAACACTATACAGTCTGCATTTAAATTAAATTTACTAGGAAATTCGGTAATCACGAGTGGCTGCTAAATTAACAAGTCCTCGTGACTATAACATTTCACATTGTTATACACGAGGCATAAAGCACTGGGTTAATTCGACCCGCTTTTACAACAATGCGTTTCACATTTTCATTCAAATAAAGACTCTGTACAATCGTTACATCATACATACCTTACAGTTAAAGTTAATAAATATTATCAAAATTACCGCCAGTGACCGGGCCACCAGGCCGCCCCAGCAACGGCGAATTCAAATGCTGTTAAAAAACTTCGGGGCTTGTAAATGCTGCAAAAGTTAAGAGGTGAAGTAGCCTCGCTCGTGCAGCCCCGCCCTGCGCGAGGCGCTGACTCTGAATGGAGCGAGAGCTAGTACGTAGTCGCCGCGCGAGGCATGTGCTGAAGCAAGGAGAGAGAACGCGCGCAACAGAAAATCCACCGTGACTCTGGGGAAAAAATCACGCTAGCTCCACCGGGCTGAACAACAGTCCAGCACCACTGTTGAGGAGGCACCAGTCATGGAGCAATGCCGGCGCGTTCTCGACCTCGGCAGCAGCACCGCACCACACCGCGACAGCAGCAGCAACTCTTCAAGTGATGCGGTGTCTGATTCCTGTCCTTGCCTCTCGCGTTGGTAACAGTCCGGTGGAAACGGGGCAGTCAAGCATAAAGGAGAATAACTTGCAATTGTCAACTTTTCAGTGAGAGGGCGGCGAAGCAGCGCACATAGGTGTGACCATTTCATTTCTGCTTTGAGACTGTGACGGAGGGAGCACGGGACGTTTGTCGACTTCCAGAGGTTTTGATGTAATTGCAGTCTACAGTGGAAATGTTTCGCCTTTGATAGTTTCAGCTGAGGTAGCTGGCTGCTGGAGAAACTGAACGGACTTCCACTGCATGTGCTGCAGGCTACCCACAGCATTTCAACAACAGTCCGCTGAACCTGGCTTTGATTTTCATGTGCGCGCCGATGCGTGGAATTCAATGTTGTGATTCATGGAAGTGAGCGACTGCAAGCTTAAGCACTATTGACTGACTGGATGGTAACCAGTTAATGAGTAGCGTCAAAGAAGAGGGGAGTTTAAGTTGAGTCTGCCGGGGCTGGCGAGGAATGGATCGGAAGGACAGCTGCGAGCGCTTGTGGTTCTTGTGATGGACGTGTCAAACATCGCGCATGGCGTTAAAATAATGTCGATTCCTCCCATTTATTGGATCAAGTGGATTTTAGTCGATATGGTGTCAATTGTTTCTGAAAAATTGAGCCACGGATCGACCTAACGCGACGGATCATTTGCCCACTATTCTGAAGAACGGTGCACGGCAACTTACCGGTTTATGCCGCTGTATCTCCTCGTGAATCGTATTTTACGAGGACACTGAATTTTCTGAAATTTTATTTAAGTATTTCCACTTGTTACCCGTTTATTCTTCATAGCGCCAGGTGGAACTCGGACGGGGATTTCCGCCACAGAAAGCCTTTAATCTCAATATCAAAAGTAAAGAAACTTGTGAATAGTTAATATCACGCATCATCCACACCATCCGTTGTGTGTTAAGAACTACAGCAGCCTTATTCCCCTCTTAAGCAGCATGGACAAGAACTATATGGCATATCAAATGGAGTTGTCGCTGCTGCTCGTCGCCCTGTTATCGTGGGTCGCGGTGTGGGCAGACGATAGCAAGATGATCTCGGACCGATACGGGGTCTACTGGAACAGCACGAATCCCAGGTAAGACCATACGGGCCGACAGTATCACACTACCAGCGCCACTTCACGAGACCAAACAACACCAGCGCGACTTCATAACAGCAAACACATGCTCAGCGCCAAATCTCACACCATCTAGCTGATACGAGCTGGTCTCCTATTAAGTCAGTATTAACTCCTTCAGCCGAGAAGGCCAATGTGCCCGTAAGCAGAGTAGGCTAGTCATTGGCTTTTTAAAAAAAGCCCAGATTTATTATGGCTTTTGTGAGGATTAAAATATGCATATTCTGCAGATGGATATCATATAATAAATATGTTATATGGGCCCATTCTTTATAGCAATAGAAAACCTTCCTATTTCACAAAATACTACCTTTCCTCCATGTAGACTCCTCTGCATTAATTTAATTAGGCAAAAAATGGCCATTAAAACCAGATTCAATTTAAAGTAGCAGATGCTCTAAAAATACTAGACAAGTGTAGGATTATATTTAATGTTACCACAAATCCTTTGGACGTGAGTAGGCTACATTATCGCCACCTCTCCCATGGTCGGTCGTTATGACCTTATCTGTGCGATTTTAATGACGGGAATGTTGACTTGTTCTCCCGAGATACAAAGTTCCCTCAAAAGATCGCCATATGGTTCAGATTGAAGGATATGAAAGCTGAAACAGTCTGTGCTCTCCCCCTCGTGTCTGTCGGAACCCACGGGCGAACTTCCAGTCCGTCACATGCACATTGGGAAGTTTTAAGCGTGCCCACGGCTTTAGCCGTAAACAAAAATATACGTTGTTCACCAGTTTTGTTATTTATGAATAATATGAGTTTAGGTCTGAATGTTCACAGATTAAGGTACTTTCGTTGTTTACAGATTTTTAGTTCCATCAGCACTTGCGAGACTGATAGGGATTTGCTGTGGTCTGAAAAGTGTATAAGAGGTTTGGCAGAGACTTTCCTAAACAAATCATGTCAAAGCCAATCAACTGACCTTGGAAGCACTTCAATGGAACCCTGCTACTATGGACATTGCTCATTCCACAGTGTTTTCTATGCTAATGTTCACATTCTTGAGAGCTCTGCTTTTCCAATGTTAGGCTACTTTATCAAAATAATTATTTAAACAAACACTTTATATTTATACACATTAGGACCTATGACCCTGGTCTGATGCACAGAGAGGCTTATAATTATTACATTTAGCCTCTGTGTGTGTTTGGAAACTCATATTGTGTTTGTTGTTGTTTGAAGTCTGGATATTGTTCTTTTTACCACCTGACTATGGTCTACGATTCAGCCATCTCCGAGCGCAGAGTTTTCGCCTCACACATTGAAAGCCTCACCAGACAAGGCTCCATGCACGCGTGCGATTCTGAAACCCTCGGCCTCCCGGGATCACTCAGGACACCATCCTTCAGCCTCTGGTTCCCATCATCCTGATGTGTTTATCAGGAGTGGGATGGCGGAGTGGGCTTATGTCTCCCCACTCTAAATACTGTGAACACACTCTCGTCCAGGCTGAGCACAGCGGAGGCAGCATGGTCGCTCTGCTCCTGTCCGCTGCGTTCCGCTCCTCTCCGCTGCGTTCCGCGCTGTCTGTGTTATAGTGTTCTTCTGCACACACTGAAATACATGTTGACGGCACTTTAACTAGTTTCAAATGGGCTACCCAATGCTATCAAATATAAGCTATCGCTAATTATCATCAAACCAACCCTTTGATCAGCGATTGTTTGAATTTGTAGCTACACAGCTTTGCTTCCTCTGAGCCACATCAGCAGCTGTTGTGTAAGGCTGTAGTGGTGTGTGTGTGTGTGTGTGTGTTTGTGCTGTTGTGTAAGGCTGTTGTGGAGTGTGTGTGTGTGTGTGTGCTGTTGTGTAAGGCTGTTGTGGAGTGTGTGTGTGTGTGTGTGTGTGTGTGTGTGCTGTTGTGTAAGGCTGTTGTGGAGTGTGTGTGTGTGTGTGTGCTGTTGTGTAAGGCTGTAGTGGAGTGTGTGTGTGTGTGTGTGTGTGTGCTGTTGTGTAAAGCTGTAGTACACTCAAAGGCATGTCAAAGCGTCGCCCTTGCCCTACATATCACTTTATGTATTTTTTTAAAATTTTTAACAAGGGGACTTTACAGAACAGCAGTCCTGGCTCAGAGCCATAAGACGTTACAGAAATGTTCAGCAAGGCTATTCTGAATACTGCTCGGAAGCTGTTTGAAAAGCCTGTTTCTTTATTAGACGAGTGGTGTGTGTGTGTGCGTGTGTGTGTGTTTGTGTTTGTGTGTGTGTGTGTGTGTGAGTGTGTGTGTGTGTGTGAGTGAATGTGTCTGTGTGAGTGTATGTGTGTGTGTGAGTGTGAGTGTGAGTGTGTGTGTATTTGTCTGTATTTGTCGTAGAGTAAGCAGTGTGGGCGGCTGGTATGGTGCCCAGGCTCCGGTACCAGACAGCCCTCGTTGGACAGCTGGGCCGGGCCGAGCCGGACCCTGGTGTTGTGTGGTACGGGGGAACCCTGGCCCGACCAGGACTGGGACTGCGGCAGATCCCGCTGGTTTAAAGGCCCGTTTAAGTCCAGCAGAATAAATAGGCCCGACCAGTCAGGGGGCAGTAAAGTCCAGCAGAATAAATAGGCCCGACCAGTCAGGGGGCAGTAAAGTCCAGCAGAATAAATAGGCCCGATCGCCTCTACCAGAGAAGCCAGGAGGCATCTAGGCCTATTTCCTGCTATCCACCTCAAAAATGAAATAAATTATTGCGAGCTGTTAGTATATTTGTATGTAGTCTTTATTTTTTAATTGGATGTATATTTTGTAATTGTGTTTGTGTTTGCACAGACAGATTGTTTCGTGGGAAGTGTGTTTGGTTCAGTGATTTGCAGTAAAGTTGTACAAGTTGTGCAAGTTGTTGGCTTGTAAAGATCTGAATAAAATAGCAGCATATCGTAGACATGTTGTAGCGGACAAGGGCTTGTGTCTTTGAAAGACCATGTCTGTGTGTGGTGAACTTCAGAACATGGAGTGTCTGGCAACTCTGCGCTTGCTTCTTCACTTTTAGGAAGTTACGAAGAAGTGATTTAGCCAGAAAACGCCAGAAGTATAAAAGTATGTTTGTGATGTAGTGTTTGTGTTTGTATGTTTGTGATGTAGTGTTTGTGTGTTTGTGTTTGTATGTTTGTGATGTAGTGTTTGTGTGTTTGTGTTTGTATGTTTGTAATGTAGTGTTTGTATATTTGTGATGTAGTGTTTGTGTGTTTGTGTTTGTATGTTTGTAATGTAGTGTTTGTATATTTGTGATGTAGTGTTGATCTGGTTCAGCTTTGGCCGAATCCCTCTGTTGTGCTCTGTGTCCGGTCTGTTCAGGGCTGATCAGCTTTGTGATCAATTAAGAAGAGTTTTTTACTATCCACATATTATTCATACATTTGTGAATTAAGCATTGTAATATATATATTTTTTAAATCTGTTTGTGTGTTTTATTTTTTAAGGAATTTTACATTTTATCGTACAGATCAAAACAATATTTATATGTGTTTTTATTTTTCTGCATTTATCTAATTAATTTATAAGTGTTCCGACATTTGTGGCTAGCTTCTTGCTTCTGTTTAATTTCGCTTAATACCCGGATGGATTTTGGGGAGGGATCTCAAACCCTATGAATATTGTATACCAAAAACTAGGTCAACATTTTTTTTTCCAGTTATTTGATCTTTTGGTCGTTTCCTATATGAGATATTGTTTATTTAAAAAGCTTAACATAAATATGTTAAATCCTGCCAATGTAAATTTTTGAAAGTTTAAGAAATGTGCTTTTCATGACGGAGAACTCCAACAGGAGTTACTGAATCAGTGCCTTCTTGAGTGTGTTGTTGAACGTCTCACCGCCATGATTTCAGATGGTGTGTAGAGTGCAGTGTCTGGCCAGGTAATGGGTTAATTTTTCGCCTCTCGGTCACGTCCGCAGGCCCCATCGCCACCACTCCCAACACGGCGCCTTCATGAGCGCAGCACGTGGCGCTACAGTCGTGCTACACCTTGAGCTGCCCTGCACTGTCCGCGGGGCTGAGCACATCTTGGACTGATTTGTGTTCGTGAAGTCTGTGACCCCGTGGTCACTCTCTCTCTCCCGCTCTTCGTCTTTGCTATTCTATCATTAAGTTCCGTTGCTGCGTTGTTCTTGTGCTGACCTAGTTTTGCAGAGGTTATGGGAGAATGTTCATATGGAAACAGGGGAGAGGAGAGGGGCTGAACAGGACCCTCCACATGACATTGTTCCCTTTGATTGTGTTTTTTTGGGGAGTGGTGTGTGTGTGTGTGTGTGTGTGTGTGTGTGTGTGTGTGTGTGTGAGGGGGGGGGATATGTGTCAATGATCAAGGGAGCACTTTTCAAATCAGCACTTACAGCTCTGGGAGTCTGACCTTGAACCTGGTAATTAATGTAAAATGGAAGTACACCGTCATGGTCCGCCCCTGTAGGTGGCGTTGTGCATGCAGCAAGGGCCGCCATTTTCTGTCTCTGGGAGATGGGTACTCCTGTAAAACTGAGAGTAGAGTAGAGCAAAGAAGATGGAAGGTGATGCCGAATTTATTAACGTTACTCTATACACTTTGATTTATTAACGTTTCTATACACTTTCATTTATTATCGTTATTCTATACACTTTGATTTTTTTGGATTGTTTTCTTCCTAATTCTTCCATAATATTCTATTTTGGTTACGATGTAACAGTCAAACCTATTATTTGCATTTTGCGAGTATTTAAAACCAAAAATCACGGAATAAATGAATTAAATTCTTTTTGCGATTTATCGAGAATTATTTGCTGTATGAAGTATAATGTGAATAAATACTTTTTGTAAGATGTAGTATGAACTGGTGCTGGCACTGCCACAAACCGTACGGTATTTCAACAGAACGCCAGGTTAACCTAATTAAAAGATGCAGGTTTCCTTGGTTCGCATTAAGACATTTTATTAGGTTTTTTATTTAAAGATTTTATTAGAGTGCCTTTCATGTAGAGGTTTTTTCAATAACTCTAATTTCGGCAGTATATTTTAGTTTCAGCGAATAGTAATGTGCGATTTGTACAAATGAGCGATGTAAGTTGAAATAAAAATAAAATGTTTCCATTGATTGTTATTGGCCGTGGAAAAAGGTAACATAAAGACCTGATCCTTGGTGGTCATTCCTTGGACCTGAGACATAGTGTAACTAGCCTTTTAAAAGTCGACTAAGCAGTGGAACAGCTTACTCTGGACTGAAGCGCTGTGTAAACCCTGAAATGAATCCGAGGTAGAATAGCCGCTCCACCTCCACGAAGCACGGCGCTGCGCTTGCCTGGCACACAGTAAGCCTCAGAACTAAGTGCATTTTATTGCATCCCTCTAATGGGACTTAGAATGGAATTTAGTAATGAAACTGAACTGTCCTCTTGGACCTTAGCACGGAAAGACACCATAAATCTCTTGCCAGTTTATCTGTCCAAACGTGTGACGTTAATTAATTTTTTAGTTTCGATTGGACTGCACTTTTGGGGTCACTTAGCCCGTTTGTGTGTGTGTGTGTGTGTGTGTGTGTGTGTGTGTGTATGTGTGTTTATATATATGTGTGTGTGTGTGTGTGTGTGTGTGTGTGTGTGTGTGTGTGTGTGTTTATGTGTGTGTGTGTGTATGCGTGTGTGTGTGTGTGTGTGTGTGTGTGTGTGTGTGTGTGTGTATGTGTATCTGCACCCTCCATGCACAAGTTTGTAATTAATCTGAGACAGAGAGGCGATTTACAGGCTAATAGCATCCTTACTGTGTGTGTGTGTGTGTGTGTGTGTGTGTGTGTGTGTGTGTATGTATATCTGCAGAGAGGCGATTTGCAGGCTAATAACATCCTTACTGTATGTGAAACCTATCTTGTTGGAAACCCTAGCAGGTCCTAATGACTGTTGTGTTTTGCTCTTGTCTCTATCTGACCCGAGTGACAGAGAGGCGAGCAAACAGAGCCCCCCTCTCCGTAGGGTCCAGCTCATGACTGCCTCTCCGTAGGGTCCAGCTCATGACTGCCTCTCCGTAGGGTCCAGCTCATGACTGCCTCTCTGTAGGGTCCAGCTCATGACTGCCTCTCTGTCACAGAACAGGTCGTCGTTTTGGCTACTTTAATCAAATGACCTCTCCGATTAAACCGCCATGAGAAAAATCATTGTTTCTCCCCAACGTCCCCTTAATAAGGACTCGGAGGGGGCGGGGCAGGGGGGGGGGCACTTTAGTGGACGCTGCGCAAGACGCAGCATATTTGCTAGTTTGAAAATCAGATTAAGTGGGCGGCCAGTCAGCAGAGTGGACGTTTAAAAGACAGTGGGCCCATACCGTGGAGCCGTGCGGGCTGCTGCTGGCTCATTTGGATGAGATTACCGGCCACTTGCGCTCGCTCACTGTACGAGAGGAAATTGGTTATAGCGGACCAGGGGTCAGGGATGAGGTCGGTCATAGCGCTGAAACCCGTCCAACAGAGGACTCCCCGGGCGTGGACACCCCGCGACTCTTTTAGCAACGGAGATGGCCGTCCGAGCCATTCTAATTACTCCTGCTTCCTGGAAAAGTGTGTATGAGGCGATTTATAGGGAAGCCAGAGTGACATTTCTGTTCTCTATGACAAAAATGGACAAGAAAATACAAAAAAGCTTCTTGAATTTGGAGTTTCTTTTTAATGGCCTGACACAGTATTGCATTAAAGATGTCTAACATCTCATTAAAGATTAAAGTTGCTGCATGCTATCTACAAAAGCAACTTCTGTGAGAGAGAAAATCAACTAATCAGTAATCTGGGTTCAAAGCTTCATTAAATAAATGACCTAGAGAGAGAGAGAGGGAGAGAGAGAGTGTGTGTGTGTGTGTGTGTGTGTGTGTGTGTGTGTGTGTATATGCTCAGGACACATCGTTTTCATTTCCAATGTTAATCAAGGTTATGTTAATGCCAACAGTAATAAACAGTTTACAGCCCCTCCCCTGGCTGTCCGACGAGAGAATCGCTGCACTGAACATAATTGTGTGTGTGTGTGTGTGTGTGTGTGTGTGTGTGTACGCTCAGGCTGTCTGACGACAGAATCGCTGCACTGAACATAATTGTCTTTCTCTGGAACTTTTTCCCCTGATGTTATTGTTGTAATATAATCCAGTTTTACTGCCTGAGTCGGCGTATGGACACACTGCACAAGGTCAGATCTTTAAGAGACATGAGGTAAATGAGGAGAGCAGTCTGAAATGAAATTGGGTAAGCATGTGCGCTAAAGAATGGAGGCCCTACTTCCTAGTGAACGAAGAGGGCAGGACAGCAAAACGTCTGCGAACACATTTTTAAAAATCAAACCCACACTACAGTGTATTCTACAGAGACGGCGCAGTGAAAGACATTTCTGGGCTCATAACACAAAAATGGTGCTTAGCGTCCCCACACCATGCGTAAAGACAATAACAGTGTTTTATTTGTTTTTGGAATGTCTAGCCCATGTATCGGTCATGGATGTAACACTGCTGTACAAACACGTCTCCTTCTGACCTGACGTCTCGAAGCTGGAGAGGATTGGCTTTCAGCTGGAGTATTTTCCTCCTCTCCCAGTCATCTCGGGTGTGTGTGTGTGTGTGTGTGTGTGTGTGTGTGTGTGTGTGTGTGTGTGTGTGTGTGTGTCTTTGGGGGGTTAGTAGCTTTAGAACAGTTTCAAATGTCTTGAATGTCCTGGCCGGCGCGTCCGTCTGTCAGCAGGTTCTTGTGAGCCTCCTCGTCATTGTTCTCACTGCTCTGGCCATCGCAGGGGGGGGGGCGGGGGCAGGGGGGGGGGGCGGGGGGGGCGTCTCCATCTCTCACTCTCTTCTCCTCTCGGCTCCTATGCAAACGGCTCAGAGACCCACCACTGATGAAGGGGTGAGGCGGGGGGGGTGAGGTGTGGGGGTGAAACACACACACACACACACACACAGACACACACACACACACACACACACACAGACACACACACAAACACACACACACACACACACGACTGTGATGTGCTGACGTCTTCTGATCGTCACCAGATTTCAGTGAGTGCTGTGAGATAAACATTTTTGTCATTTGTCGTCCTTTTGTGGCTTATTTGGTGTGAAGCTATTTATGGAGGAATAATGTCTCCCTTTTCTTTCTTTCTTTCTTTCTTTCTTTCTTTCTTTCTTTCTTTCTGTATTTATTAATTAAATGATTGATGTTTTCTACCTGGCAACAGCCTCCCCAGCCCAGCACCAAGCCTGTTACACTCCTCATCCATTTTAATGCCTGACCCACATTCTCTCAGCGCCTTGGCAGTCATGGGCATCCACAGCCCACCAAACTCCATCTGAGAGAGAGAGAGAGGGAGAGAGAAATAGAGAGAGAGAGAGAGAGAGAGAGAGGGAGAGTTAGGGAGAGAGAGAGAGAGAGAGAAATAGAGAGAGAGAGAGAGAGAGAGAGAGAGAGAGAGAGAGAGAGAGAGAGAGATAGAAAGAGGCGTTCTGGAACTCTGATCAACCACCATGCTGGAGAAAAGAAGGGAGCACATGAGATTGGAGGAGAGGGGCGAAAAGAGGGGGATGAGTGAAGTGTGAAGGTGAGGAGAGAAAGAAAGGACAGGCGGTAGCCGTGGTGATGTTGTGCGGCCACTCAGGAAGTGGCTCGGAGGCTAAACGCCCTGTAAATGATGCAGGGTGCTCTGTGTGTGTGTGTGTGTGTGTGTGTGTGTGTGTGTGTAAATTATGCAGGTTGTTTTGGCATGAAATGGCACTGCAGTTTTCACACCTTTCTTACCGGCAAAGCGGCGGATTAGCACGGTGTGTGTGTGTGTGTGTGTGTGTGTGTGTGTGTGTGTGTGTGTGTGTGTGTGTGTGTGTGTGTGTGTGTATGTGTGGAGCCGGCCGGTGGGTGCATGGCGAGGTTGTGCCAGGTGAACCAGAGCCACGACGACACGCTCTCCGCACACACACACACACACACACACACTGCACACACACCGCACACACACTGCACACACACCGCACACACACCGCACACACACTGCAGGCTTCATCACGCTAAGCTCCACTGTTTGTCCACAGGGTGTTTCTGAGCGGGTAATGAGGGGCGGGATTTAAGAGTGTGTGATGCCACGCCGTTTCATCAGAGCAATGACAGGGCGCCGCCGCTTTGTCAGAGGAACGTTGCTGCAAGAGGCCCTGTGGCTGACGCAACCTCAACATCGCCACAGTGGAGGCCTGCCACCGACATACTGTGTCTTGTGTAGGCTATAGTTTTTACACACACACACACACACACACACACACACACACACACACACACTGGGATGAGAAGCCTGCGGCTGGATTTGCCCCAGTGGTGTGACTACTCTGCTCTGCCAGATTGTACTGTAATGCCAAGTCACTGGACTCACACCGCTCCTGTGTAACTTTGTGTCCTTCACGGAACAGCATGAATGTAGCGTCATGTGATTGTGACTTTGCATCAGAACGGCATGAATGTACAGTAGCGTCATGTGATTATAACTTTGTGTCCTTCACAGAACAGCATGAATGTAGCGCCATGTGATTATAACTTTGCGTCCTTCACAGAACAACATGAATGTAGCGTTCATGTGATTATAACTTTGTGTCCTTCACAGAACAACATGAATGTAGCGTTCATGTGATTATAACTTTGTGTCCTTCACAGAACAACATGAATGTAGCATTCATGTGATTATAACTTTGTGTCTTTCACAGAACAGTATGAATGTAGCGCTCATATGAATGTTGTTGTCATGTTTGTTGTTGTCATGTTTGTTGTTGTCTTGTTTGGTTTCTATGTTGCTCGGCCCCTTTTGACGGACAGCTGGACTACAGCGGGTTCTGTCCTTACACTTGCTAATGGCTTGTCTGCTGTAAAAGCCTTGCTGGGCACTAGACAAGGCAATGCTACTAAGTGAACCTGAACATAAAAGCGCTCGTAAAGCTAATGATGGCGTTTCCTCCTAATTGATCGGCGGCAGTGGTGGGTTTTTATTGATGTGCACAGCATAATAAATATGAGCATACTGAGCATACTGAGCATATTGAGCATACTGAGCATACTCCATCCTGACCACTCCTTCATTAACTCCTCCCTTGGATGGGATTGAGCTATTTATTGTTATTTACTGAGAGCTTGAAAAGCTCGGCTCCTAGTGAACATCGCTTTGCCCTGTTGGTGGAAAGAGTTGGAAAAAGCCAACACTCATCAGAGGTCAGCCTTCTTCGTCTCTTGCCATTGGCCATATAATAGTTTATTAGGAATTTCAAGTTAACTGAGATATTGTACAAAAGGCCCAACGACAGAATGAAGCATACGGAACGGAGCTATGTGCTCAATTCTGCTTTGAAAAATGTTAGAAAACAATAAAAAATATGATTAAAGCTAATTTAGGTTTTTACGTCTTTAGCTTTTGCTTTCTATCCTAATCTTTTCAGGTGGCTACATGGTTTTATATTTACATAGATTGCACATGCATATGTATTATATATTTACATAGATCGCACATGCATATGTTTTATATATTTAAATAGATTACACATGCATATGTATTTATATATGTATGCATTTATTTATGCTTCCTTTAGCACTTGTGATAGCTACATGAAAATAAATAATTACTACTAATATTAATATAAATGTTTGCACATATGTGTGATATACACATATATTTATATACATGAACACTGAATATGTAACTGAACACTGAATACTGAAATATGTATAGATGTTTCATGCATAAACTATCTGTTTTCACTTTTTGTGAACATGTTCAATTTAAACAAGGATTTGGTCATACTATGTCAAATTTATTTTACAAATATCACTAAATAATAGCAATTTCCAAACTTTTTTGCAGGGATGCTGTCTGAAGCCGTTTTACAACTAACTTTTGAGAAATAATTTGAATATTGAGTGAACTGATAATCCAAAAATAAGTAGAGACCACAATTGCAGCCATTTGAGAGCCAGATATAGTATTATTTAAAGAATTATGAGTCTTATTTATGCCTGTGTAAGTTACAGGCTATCTTGCTGATGTAGTTGCACATCCCAACTTAAATTCTGGATGAAGGACAGACAGTCTTATGTTACTGGTGTCTATGGGCGCTATTTCTCTTGAAAAATTCGGAAGACATGACTATGTAATGCTCTTTCTACCCTGCGCAATATGTTACTACTTAAAGCGTGTAAACTGGAGAAAGCTAAGCACAAATCCTGAAGAGTCTTTTTTCCCCTTCCAAAACCACTCAGACCGAAAAACAAAACATCTAAATATTTTTTTGGTATTTTTCTACTCCATATTTTTAAAAATAGTTTAAAATAGTTGTAATAGTTTTAAATGATGTAAGCGCTATGTTACTTCAAATATCATAAAAATTATTTCACGGTAAATGGTAAATGAATGCTGAATCGCCTATTTTGTGTATGATT
>NC_055968.1:36381136-36383636 GCF_018492685.1 Alosa sapidissima | reverse complement strand
ATTCCACCATGCATTAAAAGATCAGCACATATTTAATGAAGATTTAAAATAAGATTTAAATAAATTGTTTTGGGTTTGAGAAGAAAGAGGTGTTTGATTATTTAAGTTATTTAAGAAGGGCAGATAGTATTTCTGTCTGAGGTAAAATCCTAGGGTGTAAAATAACGGGTTGAAAGTATGTGATCCTAAATAAATGTCACTGTTATGGAGGAATGGTTCATTGATATGTTATAGTTACACTATTTCATGCAACATTCTGTTCTCGTGCCAGAATTTGGAAATAGGAAATGGCATTAAAATGCCCTTGTGTAAATAAAATAATTAACAGAGTGCACCGTTATCACAGATTTATCTTTCAAATAATTTTTCAAAAGCTGATAAAAGATTAAAATTTTGATAAGTCATCTTTCAAATTCTTCAAAGGGAAAAGGACTTTTAAAAAGAGCAAAAAATAATAATTTAGGTTTATCTTTTCTACTACTTAATTTTTACATTTGACCAGCGTTTTAGAAAAATCACTTTTTTCGATTTTCATGATTTTAGAGGAACTTTATTTATATTTTAAATTGATTGTAAGTGTGTGTGATGTAATTGTATAGTGTGTGTGTGTGTGCGTGTGTGCGCGTGTGAGTGTAACAGACGTGTCCTGTGTGACGGACACTCCGAGGCCTCGCTGGGTCAGCCCACCGGTGTCCAGAGGAAGGATGAATGCCGTGTTTAGTCTTGACAGGGACAATCGGCTTCTCACAACGTTTAAACAAACCCGCTGGATGGCGTCCAGATGTTACACCTGGACGTCCGCGCCGTTTAGAGCAGCCATGCCAGACTGTCAGTCGGATCGTGTTAAAACCATCGTGTGGATCCTGGATGAGGCAACACACAAACTTTCTTGACCCCGTCAGACATTTTATCCTCTAGATTATTTTGGTCAGAAACTACAGAGTAGTTGTACGACAGACGACACACGACAGATACTGTTTGTGTGTGTGTGTGTGTGCACAGAGTAGTTGTACGACAGACGACAGACGACAGATACTGTGTGTGTGTGTGTGTGTGTGTGTGTGTGCGCGCGCACACACACACACACACACACACACAGTATCTGTCGTTTAATCAGTGCTATGAGTTCCATAATTGCATACGCCTTGTTATGTGCAATGGACAAGATGTCAGCAGCCTGCCGCTGAGATATGTGCATATGTACACACACACACACGCGCACACACATACACACACACATCACTGCATGCTCCATCTCCGCCTCTCTCTCTCTCCCTCTCTCTCTCTCTCTCTCTCTCTCTCTTTCTCTTTCTCTCCCTCTCTCTCTTTCTCTCTATCTCTATCTTTAACATGTACTGAGAGATGAGTGCATTTACCAAACACACACACAAACACACACACACACACACACACACACACACACACACACACACACACACACACACACACACGCACCACAATGCCATGTCCTGGAGAGATGCCAGATGTTCCATGCTGTGCGGGCACAATCACAATCACAGTTACATTTAGCACACTGATCATCACACTTATAATTGAGAACGTTATCGCCCGTATCGTCGGAATATAATGGCGTACTGGTCTCTTATCGTCCATATCGTCGGAATATACAGCCGTACTGGTCTCTTATCGTCCATATCGTCGGAATATACAGGCGTACTGGTCTCTTGTTAACTCGTTGATTTTACCATCAGCCTTCAGCTACAATCTTTGAGTGATTTTAGAGGATACTACTGTAGATACCAGCCGCAGTGAGTGTACACACACACACACACACACACATGCTCATGTTCATGGGGTCTTGTTTTGCCTCTCTTCTTGTTTTATGGGTCCTTCCACACACACACACACACACACACACACACACACACACACACACACACACACACACACACACACACACACACTGGACTCCCTTGCTGATGACACACTGTCCCAGAATGACCTGAGTTTTATGGGTTCTGAGTCGTGAGCAGGTCGTGTGGTTATGGACTGGTTGCAATACCAGCGTGTAAAGGCCGCATATCGCAGACACACACACACACACACACACACACACACACACACACACACACACACACACACACTGGACTGACAGCACACACACACACACACACATACACACACTAGACTGACAGCACACACACACACACACACACACACACACACACACACACACACTGGACTGACAGCACACACACACACACACTATACGATCTGGGATACGATCTGGGCCGACCCTATCCAGACCTGGCCACTCTTAACCACATTAGAACCAGCTCCACTCTGCAGCACAGAGCGAGAGAGAGTGTGCGTGTGTGTGTGTGTGTGTGTGTGTGTGTGTGTGTGTGTGTGTGTGTGTGCGTGTGTGTGTGTGTGTGTGTGAGATGTACGGTCGTTACACACTGGCATATTTTTAAAGAGAAGCACGATGCTTTTACCAAAAGATGAAACCCGCTGGCTGGAATAACTGCCTCTCCCT
>NC_055968.1:36331395-36336395 GCF_018492685.1 Alosa sapidissima | reverse complement strand
CTTCACTCACCTGCCTTTGTGAGCCCCCTCCCCCCCCCACTCCACTTCCTCACACACACACACACACACACACACACACACACACACAGAGCTACCGCTCTTTCCCCCTCTGCCGTAATGATCCCAATCGATGCGCTACAAAAGATTTTATTTGCAGCTATTGACAGGGCGCTGGATGGAGTCTGAGCAGCATGTCTCTCACAGCGGGGAGGAGTGCTACGCTTTTGCTTTTCACTCTATCTCTCGCTTTCTTTCTCTCTTCTCGTTCTCCCTTACTTTCTCCTTCTCTCTCTCTCTCTCTCTCTCTCCTTCACTCTTTATCTCTCTCCTTCTCTCTCTCTCTCTCTCTCTCCTTCACTCTTTATCTCTCTCCTTCTCTCTCTCTCTCTCTCTCTCCTTCACTCTTTATCTCTCTCTGTCTCTCTCTTTCTCTCTCTCGTTCTCCCTTACTTTCTCCTTCTCTCTCTCTCTCTCTCTCTCCTTCACTCTTTATCTCTCTCCTTCTCTCTCTCTCTCTCTCTTCCTTCACTCTTTATCTCTCTCCTTCTCTCTCTCTCTCTCTCTCCTTCACTCTTTATCTCTCTCCTTCTCTCTCTCGTCTCTCTCTCTCTCCTCTCTCCTTCACTCTTTATCTCTCTCTTTCTCTCTCTTTCTCTCTCGCTCTCCCTTACTTTCTCTTTCTCTCTCTCTCTGCTGTGTGTCGCTGGGCTCTTCCTCCTTCAGGGATGAACACACACACACACACACACACACAGGGATGAGCACTCTGTCAGATCCAATATTCACATGGCTGTTGGACTCTTTGAGATGCAGCATTGTAGGATTAAAATCGAGCAGGGGACACATTCATAGAGATGTCTCTTGCGTAACCTTCTACTCTCACAGGGTTTCTGAACATTTCACAGATGCTGTGGATTCAACTGGATGTATGTGTACTGTTTATATTTATGAGGGTGGGCAATTTTGCTATTTATTTCCATCTGTGGATAAACTAACTGTGGCCTTGTCGGAGAAGGTTTTGAGGAATGCTGTGTGATTCGTAAGGCTGTTGTCCTCTGGGAGAGGCTGTTGTGTGTGTGTGTGTGTGTGTGTGTGTGTGTGTGTGTGTGTGTGTGTGTGTGTGTGTGTGTGTGTGTGTGGGAGTCCCCATATTTAGGGCTGCAGCCACCACTATTGATCTGCTGTGTCTGATAGACAGCGCGGGGGAGGACAGGAGCATGCTGGGAGTTCCTCGTGAGCGCTGGGTTCTGTTTGCAGTGGCGTGGAGGAATAACTTTGTTTTCATTAGACGCAAATGTGGAGCGATTGCATCCACGGATCTCCTGTGTCCATGCTGACTCTACTGCGTTTGAGAGTTTAGATGGGGGCGTTTTTCACACACACACAAGCGAGTTAGACGGCCTACAATAGCACACTGCCATTCCCAGGCTCCAGGCCCCAGCGTGGACTAGCCCCAATACACACACACACACACACACACACACACACACACACAGGGAAACCCAACACCAGAGAGATGAGAGACAACTGAGCTGTGGACACATGGGCACAACACACACATGACACAACTCCATAACAACACACACTACTCACATACATGACACAACTCCATAACAAATAACAACACACACTACTACTCACATACATGACACAACTCCATAACAACACACACTACTCACATACATGACACAACTCCATAACAACACACACTACTCACACACATGACACAACTCCATAACAACACACACTACTCACATACATGACACAACTCCATAACAACACACACTACTCACACACATGACACAACAACACACACTACTCACATACATGACACAACTCCATAACAACACACACTACTCACACACATGACACAACAACACACACTACTCACATACATGACACAAAAACACACACTACTCACACACATGACAACCCTCCATAACAACACACACACACAATACAAGTCCATAACAACAAACACAATACAATTCCATAACAACACACACATGACACAACTCCATAACAACACACACTACTTACCAGGGCTGTAGTACTCGAGTCCGGTCTTGGACTCGAGTCCGGACTCGAGACCGTTTTTCTATGGTCTCGGACTTGTCTCGGACTCGCTAGTATTTGGACTTGGTCTTGTCTCGGTCTCGGTCACTGGTCTTGCCAAATATGGCTTTTGGTCTCGACCGAGTCCAGGTGTCTTTAGGGCCATCAAAATTAACTTGTTAATCGCCGCGATTCATTTTGAAATACATAATGCGTTACAAAATATTAACTCAATAGTGTTTACCTTTGTGGGGGGCTGATGTCACGTAACGGAAGCCGCAAAACCTAAAACCGCAAGCCTGAGAGTTTATTTTACTGTCTGTGGAGTTAGCTGAAGATAAAGAGGAACCAACATTTAGCTAAATAGTAGCTTTACTGCAAACTGCTTTTCACTCTTGTTAGATAACGTTTACAATGTCAAAATGCACCAACTGCAACAGTTACATAAAGATGATACTTTTCGGCTCCTCTCCATTAAGATCCAACTTGAACGTATGCTACTCCATTTAATTAAGAGCGCGTCTGAACGCACACGAGAAGGAGAGAAAACGATTGGCAGGCTCCAGCTGGCTTGTCGTTGTTGATGATAATTGATATCTCCTTTTTAATATAAGAAACTTATAAAAGGAAGGCAACAAAGACGAGGTTAGAGGAGATTGCGGATTTATCCGATTTCCACTACTGACCAGTTATAAACATGTATGTAGGCTGCACTCACTGTGATTGAAAAATGGACAAAAATATGAAGAGTTGTCTTTGCCTTTGTGTAATGGAACTGGTGAGTCTTGAAGTCTTCAATAATTTGTTTACATGAAGCACATATTATGCCGATTGAAACACATTCCATTCAGATAGCTAGGTGACTGGCTCAGGCTCATCATTCACTTTTAATTGCAAACAGAAAATGTCTAGCTAGCATCATGTCATTACATGCTTCTATTTCCAAAGGAATGAAAACTGTTTATACCAACTTAATATCATGCTTATCATTGTTAATATTGTACAATACATGTGGTACAAACAATATTAGAGCTTGTGGACTAGCTATAGGCTATATTTCAATGGAGCTGGTAAAAAAAAGATCATTATGAGAACGTGGCCACAAAGGGCTTAAAGTAACAGTGCACCATTTACAAATGAGTTAAACAGCATCATATGTGTAGTATTTCTTAAGAAATGAATACTTTAAAACACAATTACTGTGTCAGTATTATCATTTAAATTATATAAAAGTGTTTTACTTTTACCTTTGTGGTTACTCATTAATTTTGTGATTTATGTTGAAGCTTTAGTCTTTAGGAACTTTTTAATTGCGGTTAATCGAGATTAATTAATTTCAAAATATATATTTTGAATCGTTTGACAGCCCTATAATAATATTGGAGAAGGGGAATGGCTACACTTACAAATCCTGGGTGTGTTCACACTGTTTTTGCTTTTAGATAATAATAATAATAACCCAAAATGATTGTCTTGATACTGTCATGCACAAGACTTTTTTTCCTATCCTGGACTCGGTCTTGACTCGGACTCGAACCTTTTTGGACTCGGTCTTGTCTTGGACTCGAACCTCTTTGGACTCGGTCTTGACTTGGTTTCGACTAGTCCTGGTCTTGGACTTGTCTTGGACTCGACAAAGGTGGTCTTGACTACAGCCCTGCTACTTACACACATGACACAACAACACACACAACTCACATACATGACACAACACACACTACTCACACACATGACACAACAACACACACAACTCACATACATGACACAACAACACACACTACTCACATACATGACACAACTCCATAACAACACTCACTACTCACACACATGACACAACAACACACACAACTCACATACATGACACAACAACACACACTACTCACACAACATGACACAACAACACACACACTACTACTCACATCATAGCAATATTTAGCAGCACTTACAGTACCACACACATCACAGAATCCCCATAATAGGAACTGCCACCCACACACACACATCTGTGTGTGACTACACACACTATAAACATCAGAGAACCCAAATACGTTTAACCAAGGCTTGCCACACACACCATAGCATGCCATAAAAAAATACACACCCAGCAGCAACAAGTGACACACACATGACAGTGTCAAGATACAGAATAGCAAATATATACCAAGATATACCAAGATACCAAAGATACCAAAGATACAGAATAGCAAGATACAGAAGATACAGAATAGCAAAGATATACTAAGATACCAAAGATACAGAGTAGCAAAGATATACTAAGATACCAAAGATACAGAATAGCAAAGATATACTAAGATACCAAAGATACACAACAGCAAAGATATACTAAGATACCAAAGATACACAACAGCAAAGATATACTAAGATACCAAAGATACACAACAGCAAAGATATACTAAGATACCATAGATACACAACAGCAAAGATATACAAAGACCTTTGGAACAGCTGCACATGTGCGTAAAGATTGCCCCGCCTCCTTCTCCTGCATTTGTTCTGGGCATGTGCAGATGTCCCAGCAGCGCTACCCATAATGCTGTGCCCCCGGCGTCTGTTGGGTGGCATCCTGAGGGCTCTCGGAGGGGGCCAGGGGGGCATGTTCCTCTCAAAAGCCGGGGTCACTCCTCACACAGCCAACTGCCACTCACCCCGCCGGCCGCCGTCGCCATGGGCAACGCCACAAAGCCCTCGCTGGTGAGGTCATTGAGGGTTGTGTGGAGAGTGCCCCCCCCCCCCCCTCATGAAGGGCCAGAAGGGGGTTGTTGGGGTGAGGGGAGATTGTTGGGGTGAGGGGGGATTGTTGGGGTGAGGGCGGGGTTAGGATTACGGAGACTTGTTCTTTGCAAACCTTTACACCCACCCCCCAATCTGATTAGCCCTTGAGTAAGTGTGTGTGTGTGTGTGTGTGTGTGTGTGTGTGTGTGTGT
>NC_055968.1:36320983-36328483 GCF_018492685.1 Alosa sapidissima | reverse complement strand
AGTTCTCCCACAGATGACGCAGTGAACGCAGAATCTGAGAGTCAGTCCACACAGAACTCGCAGAGCAGTGCTTCTGCTGTCAATTATGATCAAGTTCTTGCGTCTCTAGATGAATCCCTCATGGAGACGGAGGAAAATGTTTTTAAAATGCCCCCCAAAAGAAAGAGATCTAAAAGGACTAAAAAGAGCGATCATTTAACAGATCTTAGCGGCACAGATAACGAATACGAAAGTGATTTCTCTGACTGTAGCGTTACCTGTAGCTTACGTCATAGTGGGTTTGCTAGTTGCGATTATAGTGTGGAAGACATAAAATCCTTCTTGACAAAAACAAAACATATGAGAAATGTTCGGATTGACGACTACTTCCCTGATGTGGAGCAGTTCACCACGAAAACTAAATCTTTTTTGGGTGAGGGCTGCTTCACAAATCCAGAGTGCTTCCGTCTCAAAAAGATATTGACCAAGATTAACGTTTTGTTAAATAGCGATGTCTGATGCTGGTCTTTTTTTCACATGTATTATGATGATGGCGTGTACACAACTCTTTTATTTTTTTCTTTTTATCATGGGTGAAATCAGAATTGCTTCTTTAAATATAAATGGGGCCAGGGAAAGAAGCAAGAGAGCCTTGTTGTTTGAAACGATTAAGAAGAATAGATTTGATGTGCTTCTTGCTCAAGAAACTCACTCTGATGCCTCAATTGCTGCTGACTGGGCAAGTGAGTTTGATGGCCTGTCTATTTTAAGTCACAACACTTCCAATAGTGGTGGTGTTGCCATTCTGTTTTCTCGGACCTTTACTCCCATTTCCTACCAGACTGAGGAATTAGTCAAGGGTAGACTCCTAAAAGTCAGAGCCCAATTTGAAAACAATTTCTTTGTTTTTTTGTGTGTTTATGCACCCACTACACCAATTGATAGAATGCTTTTCTTGAATATGCTAAATGATGCTCTATGCAATTGTGAATCTGAGGATTTTTTACTCCTGGGAGGTGATTTTAATTGTACTGAAAATGCAATGGATAGGAATCATGTAGAGCCACACATGCCCTCACGCAGAAGACTCATAGAACTGATGAATGCAAATGAGCTTGTTGATGTCTGGAGGAACTTTCACAGTACTCAGAAGCAATACACATGGGTTCACTCCTACAATAACCTTTTGTCACTGGCTAGACTGGACAGGTTTTATGGTTTTAAGCATCAGCTGAGTTTGTTTAGGAAATGTGCGATCATCCCAGTTGGTTTTTCAGACCACAGTTTGGTTTTTTGTTCTCTTTCTTTGAGTTCTGTAAAGTCTAAAAGTGCTTATTGGCATTTTAATAATAACTTGTCATCGGATGGCCATTTTAGAGAGGTATTTAGACTGTTTTGGCAGGATTTTAAGAACACAAAGCCATCTTTTAGCTCGTTGCAACAGTGGTGGGATTTTGGTAAGTCACAAATAAGACAACTGTGTCAGGATTATACTTTCAGTGTCACAAGGGACATAACTCGTTCAATGGTGAAACTTGAAAAGGAAATAATTGAACTCCAGCATTTAGCTGAACAAACTGGCAACCAGACTTACACAGCAAATGTTAAAGCGAAGCAGAAATCATTGGCTGACCTGCTAGGCATAAAGGCACAGGGAGCTCTGGTCAGGTCCCGCTTTCAGAGTGTGGAATTGATGGACGCTCCTTCTAAATTCTTTTTTAATTTGGAAAAAAAGAATGGACAGAGGAGGTTCATTCACTCACTGCTTTCTGAGGATGGAGTTCTGTTGTCCAATCTGGCTGAAATACGTCAGAGAGCAGTCAGTTTTTACGAAGACCTATATAAGAGTGAGAGCTCGGATATTCAGGTGGATGACCAGTCCTTCTTTGAGAACCTACCCCAGGTGGCCGAAGAGGCGAATGCAGTCCTTGGAAGGGTTTTGACCCTAGAGGAGCTGCAGAGAGCCCTCCAGAGTATGGAGTGTGGAAAGGCACCGGGGTTGGATGGTCTACCGGTGGACTTTTATAAGTCCTTTTGGTCAGAAGTGGGTGAGGATGTGCTGACTGTTCTCAGCGACAGTCTTGCCAGGAGGCGGTTGCCACTGAGCTGCCGGAGGGCAATACTCACTTTGCTCCCCAAAAAAGGGGATTTGAATGACATAAAATCATGGAGACCTGTGTCAATCCTCTGTACTGAATATAAGTTGCTCTCTAAAGCGTTGGCTAATAGATTGAGTGAAGTTGTGGAGCAGGTTGTCCATCCTGACCAGACCTACTGTGTGCCAGGTAGGCTGATTCAAAACAACATTTCATTGATCAGGGATATATTTGATGTAGGTAAGCTGTTTAACCTGGAATTCGGCTTAGTATCCATTGACCAAGAAAAAGCTTTTGATCGTGTAGAGCACAATTATTTGTGGAGTGCTCTGGCAGCCTTTGGTTTTTGCCCTGAGTTTATTGATATGATTAGAGTTCTGTATTGTGACATTGAGAGTATTTTAAAGGTTAATGGTGACTTGTGTGCTCCTTTTAAAGTCCACAGGGGGGTCAGACAAGGTTGTGCCTTATCCGGTATGTTGTACACTCTGGCAATTGAACCCCTATTGGTGAAGTTGAGGAAAGAGCTGGTGGGGGTGAGAATTCCAGCGTGTGAAAGTGTTTTTAAACTGTCAGCTTATGCAGACGATGTTGCAGTTCTTGTGAATGGTCAAAGAGACATAAACACTATGTTAGAGATTTTTGATGATTTTAATGTTGTTTCCTCAGCAAGAGTAAACTGGTCCAAAAGTTTAGCTATGCTGGTCGGGACATGGTTAAATGAGCCAAGTCTTCCAGCTGGCTTACATTGGGCCAGGAGTGGTTTTAAATATCTTGGTGTTTTTTTAGGGGATGAAATGTTTATTCAAAAGAACTTTGATGGGGCTGTTGAAAAGGTAAAGGGCCGCCTTGATAAATGGAAATTCCTTTTAAATAAGATATCCTACAAGGGGCGTGTCCTTATTATCAATAATTTGGTGGCATCCACCCTTTGGCATCAGTTATCTTGTGTGGACCCTCCAGCACAGTTGCTGTCAAGAATCCAGTCAATCCTAGTGGATTTCTTCTGGGATAAACTTCACTGGGTTCCACAGAGCATCTTATTCCTACCTAAAGAGGAAGGTGGACATGGACTTGTGCACCTACAAAGTAGGACAGCTGCCTTTCGGTTGCAGTTCGTCCAGCGTCTTCTCATGGGGCCTCTGGATTCCAGCTGGAAATATGTGGCGTGTGCCATTTTACAGACTTTTGATGGACTGGGGCTGGACAGAACTTTGTTTTGGATGGATCCAAAAAGATTGAACATCAACAAACTCCCTGTGTTTTATCGTAATTTATTTAAAGTTTGGTCCCTTTTAACAGTGCAACGCACAGGAAGCACAGAGTCTTTGTATTGGCTTTTAAAGGAGCCCCTAATCTATGGTTCTGTTTTAGATATGTCTCTTGAAAAGTCTCTTCCCACAATCACACATAGCCTTCTTAGGTCTGGAGTCATTACTATGGAGGGTTTACTCAAGGTAGCAGGACCAGATCTTGTTAACACTGAACAAGTTGCCAGTCAACTGGGGATGAGATCTATTCGAATAGTAGCTCAGCTACTTGAGAAATGGCGGGCCTCCCTAACAAGAGAACAATTGCAGTTGTTGGCAGACAACTTCAGAGGGCTGTGCAGTTCAGACTGTAATGATCCTTTTCCCAATCTTTCATTGTCGCCAAATTTGACAGGTTGTACTGGTTCTTACTTGCATTTTGATCAATTGTCTCTTTTGGGTCAGAAGCCAGCTACTGGCAAGTGTTTATATAAACTGTGTGTGAAGTCTTTTAACAAAAAGTCTTTGGACAAGAGGGTGGAAACACCTTGGTGTACTGTTTTACAAATGGGGGATGATGTCCGACCCCAGTGGAGAGCACTATACAAGTCACCCTTAGCCAAAAAATGTGGAGATTTACAATGGAGGATTCTGCATGGAGCAATTGCAGTCAATGCCTTTGTTTCAGTGTTGAATCCTGTTGTGGGTCAAGAGTGCCCATTTTGTTTTGTGAGAGAGACTGTGTTTCATGCTTTCATGCAGTGTGTAAGGCTAACACCTTTATTCGTGGTTCTACAGTCACTCTTTAATCATTTTAATGAAACATTTTCAATGGAGACTTTTATTTTGGGTTTTAAATATGTGCGGAAACATCGTTTCAAATGTCAGCTGATCAACTTTCTCTTAGGTCAAGCAAAAATGGCAATCTATGTTAGTCGTAGAAACAAAATTGAGCAAACTTCTAGTGATGACCTAGTAATGGTCTTCTCAATACTTGTGAGGTCTCGCATGTTAATTGATTTTCATTTCTACAAAGCCATGATGAATCTTGAATCTTTTGAAGAAATTTGGTGTTATGATAGTGTGTTGTGTATGGTTGCTGATGGCGAATTGCAGTTTGCACATTTCTTGGAGAAAACTTGACTTGCTCCTTGATTTTATTTATTTATTTATTTTATCTTTAATGTGACTGTACATTGTGACAAAGTGATCATGTAAATACTTTGTGGCAAGAATGTAATAAAGGGTTTTTGAAATTCAATTCTCTCTCTCTCCCTATCTCTCTCTCTCTCTCTCTTCCTCCCTCTCTCTCTCTCTCCCTCTCTCTCTCTCTTTTTCTTGCTCTCACTGCTGTTTCATCACATGTGCTGCCCCAGAGACGACTGATGTTCAACTCCTTTAATCTCCCCCCCTCTTCTCCTCCATGCCCCCCCTCTCTCTCCCTCTCTCTCTCTTTCTCCTGAGTGCATGACCCCCCCCCCCCCCCGCATCCTCCATCTTTGAGTGTTTAAAAATCCTCAGCCCCATTTTGTTGCTCCTAACCCCCCTCCTCTCTCTCTCTCTCCCTCCTCTCTCTCTCTCCCTCTTTCTCTCTCTCCCTCTTTCTCTCAGATCATCTTTCCTTCTGCCGCTCTCCCCCCCCTCTCTCCTTTTCTCTCTTTCTCAGTCTTCCTCCCTCTCTCTCCTCTCCCTTCCTCCCTCTCTCTGTCTCTCTCTCTCCCTTCCTCCCTCTCTCTCTCCCTTCCTCTGTCTCTGGGGGGCTGAGCAGAAGCCTTTGATCTCCTCTTGCTTTCTCAGAGGTTGTGTGTGTGTGTGTGTGTGTGTGTGTGTGTGTGTGTGTGCGTGTGTGTGTTTGAGGAGCAGTGAGATGGGAAGTGCTCTCCAATCAATGGAGGTTAAATATTTCACAGCCTACGCCGGTGCTTCCGCTCCCTCCCCGACATGTAGGGCAGCTTCCATCTGCTCGCGCCCAATCTACAGCGAGCGCTGCGTGAACGAGCGACCGAGCGAGTGAGGGGGGTGCCCACATGCCCGCCGGCCCACGCCACCTCGTGCCACGTCAGCGGCAGCTTCTCCTTATGCCACGCGGCCTGGAGGAGGAATAAGCATGTATACTGTACGCCACCTGCCTGCCCAGCAGCACTGAGAGCCACACCGCACCACACCACACCGCCCCAAAACACTGAGACAATCACTGAGTCCTGACTCCTCACCAGAGACAACTACTGCTCACATACACAAAGAGAGAGAGAGAGAGAGAGAGAGAGAGAGAGAGAGAGAGAGAGAGAGAGAGAGAGAGAGAGAGAGAGAGAGAGAGTAGTTTTATTGCTGAAGCTATAACATATTATACCTTAAATCAATATTAATGTAAAGTTGATACTTAATATATATTAATGTAAAGTTGATACTTAACATGTTATATTAATGTAAAGTTGATCATTAACATATTATACCTTAAATCAATATTAATGTAAAGTTGATACTCAACATATTGTATTAATGTAAAGTAGATGCTTAACATATTAAACCTTAAATCAATATAAGTATCAACTTTACATTAATATAATTGCATCTTAAATCAATATTAATTTAAAGTGGATATTTATCATATTATATTACTGTAAGTAAGTTAAAGTAAGTTAATGCTTAACATATTATACCTTCTTCAATCAATATTAATGTAAAGTTGATACTTAATATATATTAATGTAAAGTTGATACTTAACATGTTATATTAATGTAAAGTTGATCATTAACATATTATACCTTAAATCAATATTAATGTAAAGTTGATACTCAACATATTGTATTAATGTAAAGTAGATGCTTAACATATTAAACCTTAAATCAATATAAGTATCAACTTTACATTAATATAATTGCATCTTAAATCAATATTAATTTAAAGTGGATATTTATCATATTATATTACTGTAAGTAAGTTAAAGTAAGTTAATGCTTAACATATTATACCTTCTTCAATCAATATTAATGTAAAGTTGATACTTAACATATTATATTATATTATATTATATTATATTATATTATATTATATTATATTATATTAATGTAAAGCTGATACATATTATACCCGTAGCTTTGGTAACACTGACTTTACTAAATATTTGATTTGAGAAAGACAGAGAGAGAGTGGTCAATGCAAATATGTTGGAGATATTTATGTGTTAAATGTGTGTGTGTGTGTGTGTGTGTGTGTGTGTGTGTGTATGTGAATAGATAGATAGATAGATATATAGATAGATAGATAGATGGATAGATAGATGGACAGATAGATGCTTTATTGATCCCCAGGGGAAATTCAAGAATGTGTCTGCCTGTCTGCTTAGTGTTTTATACTACTACTACTACTACTACTACTACTACTACTACTACTAATAATAATAATAATAATAATAATAATAATAATAAGCTTTATTTGTATAGCACCTTTCATACACAGAATGCAGCTCAAAGTGCTTTACATTTGGAGCATTTAACACAATAATAGTCAGTCAGTCATTATCAATCACTTTCACTTTTTAATCACAGATACTATTTATTTTCATATTTTAATGTTTATATATATATATATATATATATGTCTGCACTTTATACTATGTGCTTTGGCAACACTGTTGGAACTGAATGGAATGGAATTGCATTGAGGGGGTGGGGTAGAGCTACTGTAGCATTTGTGATTTAGCCATGCACACATGAAAAAACTAAAATGGCGAAATATCAGTGTTGATGAGTGTCAACACAAACCTGCCCTGCCAGACATAAATATGTGAGTACGGAACAAAAGAAATATTTGTGATGTGAGGAAGCCGCCGGTGATCTGTGGGTCTGACAGGGAGGGGGGGGAGGGGCAGCGAGAAGATTGTTTTGGAGGATTTCTGAGGAGAACATTTTCAAGCCAGGAGAATGTTCCGCTTCTGACAGAAAAATCTGGCTGTTTAGGGGAAGTTTGAAATGTGCAGAATCCAGATTAAATAAACAAAGCAAAAGAAAAGCAAAGAAGAGAAGAATCCAAATCCAAAACGAAAAGTCAACTTTCAGTTTTCCGCCTTGGCTTTGTGAGTTTAATTAAAATCTTTAGGCTTGGCCTTTTGCCTGTGAAGCCCATTTGTCAGTGTGTGTGTGTGTGTGTGTGTGTGTGTGTGTGTGTGTGTGTG
>NC_055968.1:36313483-36315983 GCF_018492685.1 Alosa sapidissima | reverse complement strand
ATGAAGCCTACACAGTAGATCACATGCCACATTCTCACTTTCAATAGACAGATGCAATAGCCATTGGTCAAGTATTGAGTATAAAGCAATTAAGATAGTACCCTATACAAAAAGTACTTCATACTATCATAAAAATTGCAACTTGACAAAACACTGGATTAAAAATCGTAGGCACAGGAGAAAACTTGTACATCCATTGGCCCGTGGGGAGATCACATGCAATTCATAGACCCTTGGGAACAAATGTCTGATGGCCTCCCCCCTGCCCCCCAGCCAACGTAAATCGGGCGGTCAGTTAATAGGCCTATCGTGAAGATTTGTATTGCCATCTAAGGCACGAGCGCATCTGTGAGGCCAAGCCTCACCAAGTAGCCCGTTTGTTTACAACTAACATTACATTTAATTAAACTGCTTATAGGCTATGCCGAAATAGTTTCAACATTTTGAATATCAGTGTCGGGTGAATTAGGAAATGCCTTATGGCTGAAAGCTGCTTGGGATCCCCCGTCAAGCAATAACCATACAAGTTAAAAACAGATGACATGATGCGCGTCACTGACATAATGCGCAAATAATATAGCCTAGATATTCCAATATATTCGAATACATGTGTTTATTTTAGAGGGGATATTCGAACGTCATTTTTGAGCAATTTTGACAGCCCTAGTCCACTGTAGGCTACGCCAATCGTCTATTAACACCTTCCACCTAACCCTGGTGAGTGGGGGTCGCTATAATGCGTGTGAAATAGCACCATTGAGTAACCTATGCGAAATAGCCTTAAAATCGTTCCGGTGTTGTGTGCCTTCTGGTTTCTCCACCTACTGGTTTCCTTGCGCGTGCATTCGCTGCAGCAGTTGTCAGACATTCACAAACAAGTTGTTTTAGGCGATCTCTCACAACACACACATCAGGATAGCACAGCACACATACACACTAACACATCACAACACACACACCAACGCATCACAACACACACATCAGGATAGCACAACACACACACCAACACATCACAACACACACACACACACACACAGATCCCAGTGTGTTGGGGCTGGCTGGTGTAAGGGATGGAGAGGAGTACTCACTCCCACACACACACACACACACACACACACACACACAGATCCCAGTGTGTTGGGGGTAAGAGATGGAGAAGAAGCATCCCAGATTGCTGGGCTGAGTGGGGCGCTGCCAGCATAGTGATGCCAAGCGTCGTGCCCACCCTGCCCACCCCACCGTGCCCACCGTGCCCCCCATGCCCACCCTGCCCACCCCACCGTGCCCACCGTGCCCCCCATGCCCACCGTGCCCCCCATGCCCACCGTGCCCCCCGTGCCCACCATACCCACCCCACCATGCCCCCCATGCCCACCCTGCCCACCCTGCCCACCCTGCCCCCCGTGCCCCCCGTGCCCACCATGCCCCCCATACCCCCCCTGCCAAGCGTCGTGCCCACCATGCCCACCATGCCCACCCTGCCCACCATGCCCCCCGTGCCCACCATGCCCACCGTGCCCACCATGCCCACCCTGCCCACCATACCCACCATGCCCCCCGTGGGTGCCCACCATACCCACCATGCCCCCCCTGCCAAGCTGCCAGATTACAGACGACCGCTTCAGTCCGACCCCGTCCAGAGAAAACATGGGACTCGACTCAAACCTCAGGGAGAGCAACGAGAAACGCGAGACGAGATGTGTGTGTGTGTGTGTGTGTGTGTGTGTGTGTGTGTGTGTGTGTGTGTGTGTGTGTGTGTGTGTGTGTGTGAGGCCTACAGAACAAATAAATAACTCTGCGCCGAGTGAGGGGAGTCGTGTCCCCACGCAGATTCCTGTGTGTGGTAATGCCTTCCAGCTTGTGTGTGTGTGTGTGTGTGTGTGTGTGTGTGTGCCTGTGTGTGTGTGGTAATGCCTTCCAGCTTGTGTGTGTGTGTCTGTGTGTGTGTGTGTGTGTCTGTGTGCCTGTGTGTGTGTGTGCCTGTGTGTGTGTGTGTGTGTGTGTGTGTGTGTGTGTGTGGTAATGCCTTCTAGCTTGTGTGTTTATCGCAGGCATACTGTGAGAAAACAGTCACAGTTCACTCTGTGCTCCTGACAACCTAACACACACACACACACACACACTCCTGAGCTGTTTGGCACTAGGTGGTCGTTGATGAGTGTGTTACCAGGAGAAAGTGGGCGTGGACGATGCCATCACTTATCTTCTACACAGGACACATTCCCACCTAGACAAGGGGAAAAGTGCTGTGAGAATCATGTTCTTTGATTTCTCAAGTGCTTTTAACACCATCCAGCCCCTCAGACTGGGAGACAAGCTCTTGCAGATGGGTGTGTGGACGCTCACCTGGTAACCTGGATTACAGATTACCTGACCGAGCGACCACAGTTTGTCAGACTGAAGAACTGTCTCTCTGACACTGTGATCAGCAGCACCGGAGCGCCACAGGGAACTGTGCTCTCTCCAGTCCTGTTCACCCTGTACACATCTGATTTCTGCT
>NC_055968.1:36235716-36265716 GCF_018492685.1 Alosa sapidissima | reverse complement strand
CTTCTCTCTCTCTCTCCCCTTTGGCCCCGCCCGGACTACGACACCATTCCGGAACCTTCTCACCTCAGCTGTGCAGAGCAAATGAGGACGCCTGCTGTGAATCTGCCAAAGATACAACGATACTTAACTAGCCTTTTCTTTTTTACCCTGCTGGGGGGTGTGGGCGGAAGGGGTGGTGGGGGTCAGAAGAAGGAGGGGTCTCTGACCTCTGGAGGGTAGAGGTCAAGTTCGCCGTGGGCCCCAGCCTTGAGTCCGACACTAACCCCACCAAGAGGGCAGGTGTAGATTTTTAATACGATCCTTTGTCATACAAACAAATGATACGAATGTCAAGTTAAACACAAAAAACAGCAGCAAATCTGAAGTCTGAATTGCCTTTCTTTCTCCTGTGGTGCTGAGCTGAGCTGCGCTGCGCTGCGCGCGAGGACGATTTGAGTCTGTCTGGCCAGTGGAACGTGGGACGGGGAGCAGGGGACTTTCTGTGATGGTGAAAGTGTTTTTGTGAATTTCAGGTCTTGCGTCTCTCTCTCTCTCTCTCCTTTCTCTGTCTGTCTCTATCTGTCCTTCTCAGTGGAACTTTGTGACGATGTAACTGTGCAGTCCTGGTCTACGCACTGGACTAAACAATGTTCTGTGACGGACGGTAGCTCCTGGTTGAAGAGCTTGGGTTGTGGGGGTTGGGGGGTCATTTACTGCCCAGAGAGGGTCCCAGTGCTCACTGTGACCTTCTGTTGGGGTGGGGGGGGGGGGGGGGTCCCTTATCTCCCCCCGACCCCCCAGTGGGGAAATCCAGGGAGCTGAAGAAACGTCTCAAGACATTTGGACGGGCTCTGGGTCCGAGCAGCACTTCTGAAGAAGAGATGGACTTCAGTTTGGAAAATGAATAACGAGTGAAAATGGACTGAGCTTGGATAATGTGTGTGTCCAGGACAATTTTATGAATTTTCGAGAATGGAATAAGGAACAAAAAAAAAATACAACGAGGAATCCTGAGTTATTGTGTAACACCAGAGAACACAGATGACATTTTGAAAAGAAGTTAGTTGAATACAACTTTTATACTTTACTTTATTCCATGTTATTTTTATTTTTCAAAAAGCAGCAGACCTTATTCATATGTGATATGAAATTATAATGTAGACCCTTGAATTACTAGAGCAATGATGGTACCAGTTCTGCAGTCAAACAAGTTTAGAGGAGTCAGGTGTTTGCTATTGTTGTTGTTGTTTCCTGCTTGTCACAATGCATTCTGGTACTTGTAGTCCTGTAATGACTTTTTTTTTCTCCAAGTGAAGAGCATTTTATGGTGTTTTTATCAGATCAATTAATTTCTGTTTGTCAATCATGTGGAGAAGACATGTTTTAAGTTCTATGAAATGTTCCATGTTTTGGCAAAGGAAAGCAACAGGAAAAAATGAAACACAAATAAAGCTTTTTGTCTATAGCAGAAACTAGTTTGCTGTGTGTTGTCGTATCTAATATGCTGAATTAGCAAGCCCTTATTTGCTTTTAAAATCATATTATTAACTTCAAATCCTATATTAATCATCATATTAACTGTGTTTAGTGATTTAATTAATTAATCCTATATAAATCATCATATTAGCTGTGTTTAGTGATTTAATTAATTAATCCTATATAAATCATCATATTAGCTGTGTTTAGTGATTTAATTAAATGCCCTCAAACTGTGTAGGACAGGAAATGGACTTCTAAAGGCATGCTGGGAAACGCCCAGAAGCCCTCCTGCTTAAAGGTCATCAGCCGCTGGACATTCATCTCTGGAACGATCAGTGGAAGGATCCTTTCATCCTCCTCAGTTGATGAATCCTGTTTTAATCAAAGACAGAAGTTTCCGGTCTCTTTAAGTGACATCTGTGGAGTGAGCACACACCACACAGGAGGGGAGGGGTGGTGTGTGTGTGTGTGGAGTGAGCATGGGCCGAGACCCCCCCCCCCCCCCACACACACACACACACAGCAGGGGAGGGGTGGTGTGTGTATGTGTGTGTGTGTGTGTGTGTGTGTGTGGAGTGAGCACGGGCCGAGACCTCCCCCCCCACACACACACACACACACAGCAGGGGAGGGGTGGTGTGTGTATGTGTGTATGTGTATGTGTGTGTGTGTGTACACACAACAAATCAAGTTTCCACGACAAACTCTGACTTTGATTCTGATTTTAAAACAGATAGATACAGAAATAAATCACCACAATAAAAGTGTCCAAATTACAAACGATGTGTGGTCATCGTGGTCATGCCACTCAGCCAGGACTCAAAGGGCTACAGACTTGCCTCGCTCCCCTGCTTTGAAGCGGTCAAAACTGATGGATATCTGCAGAGTGGCCGCTCGGGCCAGGTGGCTGAAAGAGACCCTCACCTGGCCCTGGAGGACTGGAGCTGGAGCTGTCAGAGGTGGACGGAGGTACTGAGGGACACAGGAGGGATGTGTGTGTGTGTGTGTGTTTGTGTTTGAAATGGAAGTTTTAGAACAGCACAGACCCCTCACAAATATACTCACACAGACACACACTCGCTAACTCGTCACAGACACACACTCACACAGATACACACACACACAGACACACACTCACACAGATACACACTCACACTCGCTAACCCGTCACAGATACACACACACATAGACACACACTCACCAACTCGTCATAGATACACACATGGTTGGGTAGTAACGGATTACATGTAATCTGGATTACGTAATCAGATTACAAAAACAGATTACTATAATCAGCCCAGATTACAATAAAAAAATTGTGTAATCAGATTACAGTTACATTGTTGGGGATTACCTGATTACATTTTATCATGCAAGCAATGCAACTTTTTAATGATAGCCTAGTCATCTTTTAATTTGACAAGCTTCGGGCTTGCCGGTTCGATCCCCGACCAGTAGAAAAAATGTGGGCGGGGGAAGTGGTTGAGCACTGCTCTCCCATGCCCACCTCCACGGCTGAAGTGCCCTTGAGCAAGGCACCTGACCCCTCACTGCTCTCCCATGCCCACATCCACGACTGAAGTGCCCTTGAGCAAGGCACCTAACCCCTCACTGCTCTCCCATGCCCACATCCACGACTGAAGTGCCCTTGAGCAAGACACCTGACCCCTCACTGCTCCCCGAGCGCAGCTGTAGCAGGCAGCTCACTGCTCCGGGTTAGTGTGTGCTTCACCTCACTGTGTGTTCACTGTGCTTCACTAATTCACGGATTGGGAGACCAAATTTCCCTCACGGGATCAAAAGAGTATCTATACTTACTAACTTATTTACTATTGGGGCAGGTCTCTCAGCACACTGCCTGATCTTTTCCTCCTAATCTTAATGTAGCCTCTTGTTTTAGTGTTACCGTTTACTTTGAGAAAGTCACCAGGTCCCTTGGTTGAAAAACATCACAAAGGAATCATTTTCTCACCCCCACAGTTGAAATGGACATGGTGTCATTCAATCTCAGGCCATGTCCCTGGGTCAAAAAAATCCAGCGAAAGCTAAATTCATTGTCCAGGTGTGCCCTTATAAAGGTTAAGCCGAGTTGTGCATGTTTGGAGAATAGTGATCCATGATCACATCTACTGTATGATGACTAAGTGATCAATTTTGGGGAAAATTTCAACCACCAAAATACCACCCCCAAAGTGGAGAATAGCTATAGAAATGTATTAGTTTTGGGTGTTTTTCAGACAATCGGACCTGGTGACCTCAAAACAAATGGTAACACTAAAACAAGGGGCTACATTAAGATTTTTGGAGGAAAAGATCAGTTAATTCACACAGGAATTTCTTAGATGTAATGAAATAATAAACAGAAAAATAGAATTAGAATTCTTTCATCAATTCAGTGGTGGTGTCTTTTACTTAAGGGACATATTTATTGAAGTAATCTAAAAGTAATCCTAAAGTAATCAGATTATGTTACATGTTTTTGGTAATCCTGATTACGTTACTGATTACAAAAATTGCCATGTAATTTGTAGTCAGTAATGGATTACATTTCAAAGTAATCTGACCCAACCCTGGATACACACTATATATATATAGTTATATATTAAGTATATATACTCTTTTGATCCCGTGAGGGAAATTTGGTCTCTGCATTTATTCCAATCCGTGAATTAGTGAAACACACTCAGCACACAGTGAACACACAGTGAGGTGAAGCACACACTAATCCCGGTGCAGTGAGCTGCCTGCTTCAACAGCGGCGCTCGGGGAGCAGTGAGGGGTTAGGTGCCTTGCTCAAGGGAACTTCAGCCGTGCCTACTGGTCGGGGTTTGAACCGGCAACCCTCCGGTTACAAGTCCAAAGCGCTAACCAGTAGGCAGGGTTGGGTAGTAACAGATTACATGTAATCTAGATTACGTAATCAGATTACAAAAATCAAGTAACTATAATCAACCCAGATTACAATAAAAAATTGTGTAATCAGATTACAGTTACATTGTTGGGGATTACCTGATTACATTTTTATCATGCAAACAATGCAACTTTTTTATGATAGCCTAGCTATCTAAAAGTAGCAATGCTACTTTTTAAAGATATAGTTAAGAACAAAATTATTCATACCCCTGGAAAATATTGATTTTCTCTTGACCAATGTTTGTTCTTACTTAAAATTACACTTGCACATGCCAAAAGGTTGCAAGACAATGTGGTAAAAACATGGAATAAAAAAAAGTGTTTTTATCTTTTTTTACATTTTTATGAAAAATTGTGTGTTCAAAATTATTCATACCCATTTTAAACAATCACTGGAAACATCTTTATTTACCACCACAGCTCTCAAAATGGTTCATAATACCCACCAAGCCTTTTCATGTCTCCACAATGATTGTAGACTGCACCTTTTTAGCAGCAATCTGGGTTTTGAGGCAGGAATGGCATTATTTGCCATCACTTTGGCCTTGTGCTCACTTTTTTGACGGATTGAGGTCCACTCTAAAATGTTGATATTGTTCTCTGTTAACCATTTCTTGCCTTGTTTGGCTGTATGTTTTGGATCATTGTGTGGTTTAATGTTCAAATGCTGCCTTTTGGGGCAGCCATGGCCTACTGGTTAGGGCTTCGGCCTTTGGGCTTGCCGGTTCGACTTTACTAATTCACGGATTGGGATAAATGCAGAGACCAAATGGCCCTCACAGGATCAAAAGATATGCTTACTTACTAACTTACATACTATTGGGGCAGGTCTCTCGGCACACTGCCTGATCTTTTCCTCCTAATCTTAATGTAGCCTCTTGTTTTAGTGTTACCGTTTACTTTGAGAAAGTCACCAGGTCCCCCTAGTTGAAAAAAATCCCAAAATAATAATTTTCTCACCCCCACAATTGAAATGAACATGGTGTCATTTGAGTTTAATGCTTCCCTTTTTTATGCCAATCTCAGGCCATGTCCCTGGGTCAAAAACATCCAGCGAAAGCTAAATTCTTTGTCCAGGTGTGCCCTTATAAAGGTTAAGCTGAGTTGTGCGTGTTTGGAGAATAGTGGAGAAAAATAGAATGAGAATTCCCTCATCAATTCTATGGTGGTGTCTTTTACTTAATGGGCATATTTATTGAAGTAATCTAAAAGTAATCCTAAAGTAATCAGATTACGTTACATGTTTTTGGTAATCCTGATTACATGGGCGGACTGGCCATCTGGCATACCGGGCATTTTCCCGGTGGGCCAACGCACCTTTTGGGCCGATAGAATAGGCTATATATATAATTTCATTTTTTTGGCCAACGATCGGCCCAAAGGACAATCAGCGGCCCATTGGTTACATTTCAATATTGACACTGGACTGATCCAATAACAGCTCACGTCAGACCCCACCCCTCCCATTTTGGCTCAGAGCCAGGATTAAAGCGCATCAAAAGTTAATCGAAGTTGCCTACACGAAATTGCGGTAGTGACAATTGTGCAAAATTAACACCAGTGTAGAAGCTTCAAAAATACAATATTGCAAGTAGGCTAGCATATGTCAGCAACATGTTGAAGTTCGTTGAGTTTGAACGAGGATGTAAGCAAGCATACAGAGCAAAGGACAGTGAGCAGGTGGAGAGTGCGAACCTAGTTGAGGCTACAAGAACTCAGTGGTGGAGCAGGTAGGCTGTGATGCTGACTATGATGATTATGATGACTTATTAATTGGGATAATTTAATGATATGGTAGCCTAATGATAACATAGTAAGGCCGTGCTGTGATTATAATAACAAATAGCGCAACTTAAATGTTCTAAATGAATGATTTGCAAACCCGGACAGCAAAATAGTGTCAAATCGACGTTAATTGTTGGTCAGATTGATCAGTTTCCGTCAGACGCCCAAAAATCAACATCGATGGCATGAGTGGTGGTTGGTAGAGAAGGGTTCTATCTTGGAAGGGTTATCATGGTAAAGAAGGGCTAAAAGACTGTAGACTGACGGAAATGTAGGTTATAAAACGTCACGTCATGCACAAGCCAACTAAGCTACATTATATATAACCTTTACGATAGGCTACTGGAGGAGACTAAAGATAATTAGTTCATGTAGCTGTACTGTTCCAAAATGTACCAGCAATGTAGGTTAGGTAGGTAGTATAGCCTACAAGAATAAAATATTTCCAGCAACAGCCCTGTTTATTTTGTGTTGTTTCAATTGTCCTACAGTGATACTGTAACTGGGTAATTTAACTCTTTACTCTAAGACAATCTGGGTAATTTAACTCTTTACACATAGGCTTCAGTAATTTTTGGTGCTGCTGTCAATTGTAGCCCATTGAATAATTTGAAATGATACTTTGAATTCAAGCAGAAACTCTTCTTTAATAATTGCTTGTTAGCCTACTTGAATATGGAGATCATATGTTCCATGCCTACCTCTGATCAGTCAAAGAGATAACCATGACAGTTGAAAATATATGCATATTTAAGGGTAATGCAAAGATTTTGTATTTAATTAGGTGTGCCGACCGATTTGAGGGCCGCTTGGGCCATATATGCCAGGGCCGATTTTTGGTCCCAGTCCGCCCCTGCCTGATTACGTTACTGATTACAAAAATTGCCATGTAATTTGTAGTCAGTAATGGATTACATTTCAAAGTAATCTGACCCAACCCTGCCAGTAGGCCACGGCTGCCTCACTCACACAGATACACACTCACCAACTCATCACAGATACACACTCACAGAGATACACACTCACCAACTCGTCACAGATACACACTCACACAGATATACACTGGTCTGATGGAATATATCTGTGGGGGAGTTATTTTAACTCTCTCTCTCTCGTTCTCTCTCTCACACACACACACAGATTATATATTAGGCGTCTTGAGTAGACACATACTAAAATGGAGGCAGCTCAGCTATATACAGATTATGGCCAATGAAAATAATCGTCTTGCAGTGTGTTTAGTAAAGTGAGGAAACTACTTGAATGGCCCTGACGTTTCAAAAGCTGGTGTGTGTGTGTGTGTGTGTGTTTATTTTACTGAATCACCTGCTCTTGCAGTTCATCACCAGATACACAGAAGACAGAGAAGGAGGAGCAGGTAAAATGGAACCACTTTCATATGTGTGAAATTAATCTTAATCTATAGTCACATTCATAAGCACTTTTATAGAAAATATATATAGACAATGACCTGCGACTTGCCTCAGGTAGCAGGTATGATCAAGTCAAGTCGGCTTTTATTGTCAATTTCTTTACATGCACTGGTCATACAAAGAATTGAAATTTCGTTTCTTACTTTCTCATGCAGACATAGACATGCTTTAAATACAGACATAGACATACTATAGACATAGCCATAGACCATAAAACATTAAATTAAAGTGCAAGACTGAAATATAGAACATGTATGTATCAAAATAGAAATATAGGACATATATATATAAAAAAAAATAGAGGTAGTTGTGTTGTATATTTATATAGTCTTAACAGTTACATGAAGTTTAAACTTGTGCTTGTGTGACCTGTATATTTACATTGATTTACATGATGTGTCTCATATGATCATACACAAGGCCTCCCACACCTATGCTCAAATGATCACAAGGCCTCCCACACCTATGCTCAAATAATCACATGGACAATCACACCTATGCTCAAATGATCACAAGGCCTCCCACACCTATGCTCAAATGATCACAAGGCCTCCCACACCTATGGTCAAATGATCACATGGACAATCACACCTATGCTTAAATGATCACATGGACGATCACACCTATGGTCAAATGATCACATGGACGACCACACCTATGCTTAAATGATCACATGGACGATCACACCTATGGTCAAATGATCACATGGACGACCACATCTATGGTCAGGGGCCAGTCAAACGGTCCTTCAAATGCAAATTCTTGTTTTGAGATATTATATAACCACCTCCTGTTTCAGTTGTATTATGAAAAAAGTATAAAACAAAAGCAAAAAACACCTCACAGAAAACACAAAGTAGTGAATTCAACTTTAATCGATTCATGAATTCAGATTGAATCCTGTCAGTTACCAATTACATAACCGTTCCATATCTCCTTTTCCACATTCCATCACAGTAACACCTACAAACCATGACCAACATGTTGAGCCACTAAACAGGGGCACTGGGTAAAATCCAAAAGGTTCTCATCATCAGAAAGCAAAAAAACGGTAAACACGTTGATGTTTTCTTGTGTCCCGTAGACTACTACTTAAAAAAGAAGTTTAATTGAAAGATCCAATGTCTATTCAGTAATAAAAACATGGCACTGTAACTTGGTCAGTACTTGCACAGAATATTTGTGAAGGTTTTCAGTATGTGGGAGATGCCCTTTTTGATGAAGTAATCCTTTAACCATGATGAGGCTTCTCCTTTTTGATGAAGTAATCCTTTAACTGTGATGAGGCTTCTCCTTTTTGATAAAGTAATCCTTTAACTGTGATGAGGCTTCTCCTTTTTGATGAAGTAATCCTTTAACTGTGATGAGGCTTCTCCTTTGTATGGCTTTCTATGGAGAATACTGATGAGGCCTTTATTTTGTATGTGCGGTCAGATGACGGGTGAGATCTGACCGGCCGATGAAACCTCTTCCACATATAGTGCAGTGGTGCGGCCTCTCTCCTCTCTCCTGTGGTCATCTGGTGTCTCTTCAGCAGGTGCATCCGACTGAAACGAGCTCCACACACAGAGCACTCGTGCAGCTTCACTCCCGTGTGTGTGGTCTTACCGCACTGAGCACTCGTGCGGCTTCACTCCCGTGTGTGTGGTCTTACCGCACTGAGCACTCTTACCGCGGCTTCACTCCCGTGTGTGTGGTCTTACCGCACTGAGCACTCGTGCGGCTTCACTCCCGTGTGTGTGGCCTTACCGCACTGAGCACTCGTGCGGCTTCACTCCCGTGTGTGTGGTCTTACCGCACTGAGCACTCTTACCGCGGCTTCACTCCCGTGTGTGTGGTCTTACCGCACTGAGCACTCTTACCGCGGCTTCACTCCCGTGTGTGTGGTCTTACCGCACTGAGCACTCGTGCGGCTTCACTCCCGTGTGTGTGGTCTTACCGCACTGAGCACTCTTACCGCGGCTTCACTCCCGTGTGTGTGGTCTTACCACACTGAGCACTCTTACCGCGGCTTCACTCCCGTGTGTGTGGTCTTACCACACTGAGCACACTGATATGGCTTTTCTCCAGTGTGTGTTCTGCATTATAGGAATCTCTTCCCACACGTACTGCACTGAAATGGCATTCCTCTCTGATGGAGCCACAGGTGTCGCTGGTACTTCAGCCTTTGAATAAAGCTCTTTCCACATTGAGAACACTCAAAAGGCCTCTCTCTGTGTGTGTCTTGATGCGCTTTCAGCTCACACCTGCGATTAAAGACCTCTTCACACTGAGAGCACGGATGTCACAGTATGAGTCGTCTGATGACGAGTGAGGTGTGTTTGACGAAGGAAACTCTTCCCACACGCAGTACACCAATGATGCTTCTCTCCCGTGTGGGTCAGTTGGTGTCTCTTGAGACGATCCTTTCGACTAAATAACTTTCCACACTCGGAACAATGATGAGGCTTCTCTCCCGTGTGTGTCATGTGATGGCGAATGAGATCTTTATTTGACAGGAAGCTCTTGTCACATGTTGTGCACTGAAATGACTTTTCTCTTGTGTGGCTTCTCTTATGTTTGCTGAGAGCAGACATCTGATTAAAAGTCCTTCCACACTGAGAACACTCATGAGACTTCTTAGCATGACTGGCACGATGTTCAGCAAGACGTGAGCGAGAGCCAAGTCTCTTCCCACAGGTGGTGCACTGAAATGTTCCTCTTTTCTGGATCCTCTGGTTCCTCTTTTCTGGATCCTCTGGTTCCTTTTTTCTGGATCCTCTGGTTCCTCTTTTCTGGATCCTCTGGTTCCTTTTTTCTGGATCCTCTGGTTCCTCTTTTCTGGATCCTCTGGGGTCTCTTGTCCTGTCTTGTCTTGATTTATTTGGTTGCTAGGTTACGGGGACGCTGGCGAGACACGCCGCTCCGTCTGGCATCATGTTTTTGTTTGTTTTTATGTAATGTTCGTAATTTTATGTAATGTCATGTTTATTTTTTTTGTATTGGTTTGTCTAGTTAAATGTTTTCCCTATTTATTTATGTTATTTTTGATAGTTTCCGTGTTATTCTTAGTCCTTTTTACTGCTTCTAATTCAGCTGAAACGTCGTTGACGTTTGTCCATTGGGAGCTTGCTATGGCTCTAGCTTTTGCCCTAGCTGGGCATCGGACATCCTTCCATCCATCCGTGAGCGGTGCTGCGCTTCACTGTCTGGTCGAGGGGATCTCTCGGGACAGCTGGACCTGGGCTACTCTGTGGGAGATCTGCCGTGGCCGCCGAGCTGTTGCTGACCTGAGAGCTGCCATGCCAACTGCAGACTAATGTTAGCCTAGCGGTGAGGAGCTGCAGTCTCACGGAGTAACAGACGGTCGCTGTTAGAAGTCCACCGAGTTGCGGATCTACACGATCGCCCACTACTTCAGACTGTGCTTCCAGTGATCTCCAGACTGCAGTCTACAAGGCCTAACGTTAACGTGATCTCCAGACTGCCAGTGAATTCACCGGGTTGATCATTTGCTAACGTTAAAGAACTTTGTTGGCATATCGGTTGTGAAGACACTCTGTGCAGTTTTCACGGATCATCACTGCCCTTGGACATTTTCAGCTGGTTTGGAAATTGGTCTAATTTTAACATCACCTTTCCCCTTCATAAATATATTTTCTTTTTTTTTTTCACTTTTTATTTGTTTATTTGTTTTGTTGTCTGTCTTGTATGTCTTGGTGTCACGGGTACGCTGGCGACTACGCCGCTCCGTCCAGCATTTTTTGTATTTGTTATTTTTTAAATGTATTTGTCATGTCTTGATGTCATGGGCACGCTGGCGACTATGCCGCTCCATCCAGCATCGTTTGTCTTGTTATGTGTCTTGTTTGTTGGAGCGCTTTGGGTTGCACTATGTGCATGTTAAATGCGCTTTAAAAATAAAACTGACTTGACTTGACTTGTCCGGCAGCGTTTGGACGCTAGCCTTTCCACGCTTGTGACGGTTTCCTCTGCGTCATTTCTGATGTATGGTCTGATGTCGAGTGAGATGAGTGCTTCGACTGAAACACCTTCCGCATTTTTTAGTAAAACTTTCCTTCACTGCAAGATGATATAGTTAGTGTATAAAAAAGAAGTACAGCCTACTTCCAGAGCATCCCGGCAATGCTTGACTCAGAGTTCAGTGATCTAACCCCTTTGTGTTTTGTCAATACTATGCTTCCTCTGTCTGACCTATCAGCCATGTGGACTCAAACCTAACCAATTAACTGCAGCTGGAGTTTTTGGAATGCAGATCAGAATGACCCACAGGATTGTGGGAAAGAATTGTGTTTGTATGCGCCCTGTTTACATCTCTGATGGCTCTCAGGTGGGCAAGGCCATAACTCAACACACTCCACAAAGGAGGGGAGGGGTGGTGTGTGTGTGTGTGTGTGTGTGTGTGTTGGGGGGAGGTGGGGCTTTGTGGTGGCTATGGCTAGCATGGCTAATGATCGTGTTGTAGGAAAGGATAGGTGTGTTGGTATCCTGAAGAGGGCTTCAAATCTTTTCAATTTAATTATAACTCGAAACTGGACATAGATAGATAGATAGATAGACACGTACTGTGGAACACACATATAAACTTATGAGCGTATAGCAAACTAACAGGAGCAGTACGTGTCAAATCTACTGCAGATTCACCAGCATATACTAAAGAACTATTGTGGAGTTATGGTCCAAAACTAGTGAGCTACTTGCTTCAGAGGCATGGAAGAACCTTGAAAACACAAACAACAGCTGTGTCGGCACTGATAAAGTTTGCTTCTTAATCTGCGTGCTGTGATGGCTTTTTGTACATGTTCACAGTTTCACCCCAAATACAGAAAGGCAAAGCAGCTAATTGGGAATAATATGTGTGTTTCACATGAACATATTCCATCAAAGCTAATTTGAAAATGTAGTTGCTAACTGAAAATCATATCTTCTGACTTTATGAAAGTTAAACAATGTCCCACAAGCCGAACCTACAGGTGGACAGGTTGTACCGTAATTTCCGGACTATAAGTCGCACCGGAGTATAACTTGCACCAGTCAAAAAATGTGTCCAAATATATAACTGGAGAGAGTGACTGCCCCATTCATTTCAATGGCCCATGCTAGGCTAGCTACTTTAGAAATTGACCGCAGCCATCTTTATGAAAATGGCGTTTCATGGGTGTTCGTTTCCAGCACCAGCTAGAATTAGCCTATTAGATTCCACGTTACAGACGGAGACAACGTAAGGTACAACGGTATGTCGTTGATGAAGATTGGCCATTCCCTCAGAGGAAAAGAAGTTGTTCGGGAACGCTAATGTTTAATGTGAAATAAAATAAGTAGCCTAAAAGGCAACATTCGAAATGAGGAGAAATAAGGCAAGATAGGAGTAATTGGGGAGAAAAACTGAGTAGCCTTGGCTATTTTTAAGATCTTAACGTGAACTTAAAATAAAATTTGAGCTGAGACAAGGATGGATATTCCACAGCTGGTTCCTTGAACCTATTAATCAGCAAGTTTAATTTATTTATTTATTTTATTTTTTATGTTGACCCGAAATCCTGGAAACATCACGTTGTTGGGCAGTGAATGCATGTAGGCTTAACTAGAGTGTCGTGCATCAATCATATTGCCTTCTTAAATCGTAAAATATTCTGTGGTCTCAGTTCACTGTTGAATGGGCCTAGCTTACCCTATGCTTGCTCAAAATATATGCTTTGTCTAGAAGAGGTGCTTCAAATTGGCGCTTAAAATCGCCTGTCTCAGAATATATAGAAGAGGTCCAGAGCAATTCCGCACAAAACTGTCACATCCATATTTAGTTGCCGTTACGGACGTGACAGTTTTGTGTGCTATTGCCCCCGTATCGTTATATAAAGCTCTGTTCTCGCTGTCTAGCTTCCTCCTCTTTGAGCAATCGATGATTTGAAAATAACTTACTTATCGTTAACTTAGATATCCATCTGATTGTTTCTCGTCCCGTCTCCTCTCCTCGCTCGTTTCAGGCTATCAGTCTCTTCCCCATAGTAGGCTACTTTACTCACTGACTCGACTTGATCAGAATTCACAGATTTCACTGGCTGAGTAGCAGCAAGCGAAATGATGGTTCCTGAAGCTCCTGAAGTAAATGCTGTTATCCTAACCAACGAAACATTTAGCGCAGCTTTGAAATCTTACGTGAAAATCTAAATTAGGCTATTATGGTCACGGCCCACCATTTGGTGATCCCTGGCCTAAACCATGTAGGCCAGGGACTCGTGCATGAGCTGTCATCTACCAATCAGCATGTAAAAACTGGTGCCGGAAGTTGCAACCATGTAACGCCATGTTTTCAAAAATGCCGGCGGCCAAATGCCATGCTAAGTGGCTGAAGCTAACCCTTCAAATCCTGACCCCCTGGGTTCCACGTTACAGAAGGAGGAGACAACGTAAAGTACAATGGCGAATCGTTGATGCAGATTAGATATTCTCTCAGGGGAAAATAAACTGACCATTTAAATCAAATGCCTAATCATGTCAATGTTGCAGGAGAGTAAGCTGAAGTCATAGACATTTATTTTGTTTTTAATCAAGGGCAGACATAAATTACATGATCCCAACACTGCGTAACCTACAGAATAATTTAATTTAGGTTATTGCTACACATCTGCTAAAATGTATTGTCATAATCAGTTACCTTGCCAACCTACAAATATTGCAAATAATAGTAACCTAATATGACAGCATTTACTTTTTTTCTTTTATTTACCACAAAGCCTGATATAATATATCCTAAACTATGCAGGCATTAAGTCAAGTATCTGTAGCTTAATCCAAGTAGGCAGTCGTTTTATTTGTTGTCTTCCAGAAATGCTTAACCTACAGGACGCTCGTGCCCAGAAGATGGCGTTACGACACAGCTAACGCTCCACCGTTACAACACAGCTAACGCTCCACCGTTACAACACAGCTAACGCTCCACTGTTTCCACACAGCTAACACAGCTAACACTCCACCGTTACCACACAGCTAACAGCAAACGCTCCACCGTTACAACACAGCTAACGCTCCACCGTTACAACACAGCTAACGATCCACCGTTACAACACAGCTAACGCTCCTCCATTAAAACACAGCTAACGATCCACCGTTACAACACAGCTAACACTCAACCGCTACAACACAGCTAACACTCCACTGCTACAACACAGCTAACGCTCCACCGTTACCACACAGCTAACGCTCCCCCGGAAATAATTGAGCGTAGGGGAATAGCCTTTTGTGCACATAGTCTATAGCAGCAATATAAATGGTAGAGAGTAAACAGAAAGAAAATGGATTTTGACATACGTGACATGAGGTCCTCTCTAATGGCTAAGAACATCCATTAATTTCTGTTATTAGATTAGATTCACTCTGACTCCAAAGTAAAGTTGATCAAGATGAAACCAGTCGAGCTGGCCTCACCAGCCGATAGCTGGGCTGCACTGGGGGAGGAGTTGGGTTCCTCACAGGGTGACCAAGCATGTGCCTGATAGAAAATAAAGGAATCTCACTAAAGCCAAAGAACATAATGCTGCAGCTAACTGATTATACATCTGGCTCATTCTATGGCTACTAAACACTCAGAGTTATGTGCTGCTGTCCACAGCCTTTCCTTCCTCCAATGAGTCGATTGAGAGCTTTATGTACTCTGGATTAGACATAAGGATTTCAGTTAGATGATGTCTAACGCAGAAGCACCAGTGAAGAACAGTGCTTGTGCACTGAACTCCTTAGAGGGAAGCTCTGCGTTTGACATGAACAACAATGTGAAGCTTCGACAGCAAAGGCCAAATAAAAAATAAATTAATCATTTTAAAGAGTCACTTTAATCTGCCCTAAACAAACAAGAGTTGATAAGTTGTCTCTTATGGAGCAGGTTCACTGTTGAGGGCCGCCTCTGGAGACGTTAAGTATGTAAGTATGAGCATCTCACCGTGCCAGCTAGAAGTTTGCCTGGAGTGAAGTTGAGCACTGTAACCACGGTGACAGACACGCAAACACAAACAAAGTCCGTCTGCTCCAGGGGGACGTCTCATCAGATAGAGCAGCAGCTCATTAGCATTAGCTCATTAGCATACCTGTTTCCTGCTCTGCTGCTGCTGCTGCTGTTCTGTTCTGTTGTCGTGTCTCCTTTGGCCCTAATCGGCCCTCATCTCTTTCTGCTGCTGTTCTGTGTGTGTGTGTGTGTGTGTGCGTGCGTGTGTACGTGTGTGTGTGTGTGTGTGTGTGTGTGGCCCTCATCTCTTTCTTCTGGAGTGGCACGTCGGTGGACAGCCCTCCAGTGTTCCCCTGGCGTAGCAAGATGCAGCACAGCTCCTTACCTCTCTGAGCACACACAGACACACAAACAGACACACACACACACACACACACCATGTGCCGCCCATAGTGCTCAGCTTGACCTTTCCCCAATCAGACGCTATCAGCCTCCTGGCAAGAAGCTCTTGTGCTCGCGCTGCACTGCTGAGACACACACACACACACCCACTGCTGAGGCGTACACACACACACACACAGTGCTGAGGCGTGCGGTGGAGTGTGTGGGGGGGGTTGGAGGCTCCAGGCGGTGCTTAACAGGGTAAAGCTGAGCCACTATCATGTCTCTCTCTGGGCCAACTACCGCAGGGCCACAATCTGGCCCCTCAAACGGGGGACCTGTTGAGCAGACCGGCGCTCCGCATCTCAAGCAGGCGTGTCCCAGAGTGACAAGTACACACACATGTACACACACACACACACACACACGGGGGCACGCACGTGCGTCTCAAGCAGGCGTGTCCCACAGTGACAAATACACACACATGTACACACACACACACACACACAGGCGCACACACACACACGGGGGCACGCACACGCATCTGAACCAGTGGTGTCCGACAGTGACAAATGGCACACACACATGCACACACACGGGCACACACGTGCATCTGAAGCAGTGGTGTCCTGTAGCTGCAAATGGCAGCAGCTCCGGGGTGTGTGTGTGTGTGTGTGGAGCTCTTTGCTGTCATCGCTGCTGGAGGTTCCCTCCTGCGCCGCTTCAAACGGACCATGCGCTCCGTGACCGGACTTCCTAAGCGTGGTCATTGTGGAGTGAGTGAGTGTGTGTGCCATTTGTTACTGTGAGTTCAGCTCAAACTGGTCTCTAACATCGTCAGTATCTGGTCATTGTGGAGTAAGTTCAGGTCAAACGTTTAGCTCCAGCTTTCTCTTCAAGTAGTTTCACTGTTTAGCAGATGCGTACGTCAGCATTCAAATGAATGGCTTTGTTTACAAGTAAATAATTCAACTATTTCTTTATCTTATCCATCCTGTTGTTACAGCCACAAAGGGAGGCTGGGCATGTGCTGCTTACAGCATCTGGTCATAGTGGTCTCTAACGATGTCAGCATCTGGTCATAGTGGTCTCTAACGATGTCAGTATCTGGTCATAGTGGTCTCTGATCAGTATCCGGTTATCTGGTCTCTAACGATTTCAGTATCTGGTCATAGTGGTCTCTAACGATGTGAGCATCTGGCCATAGTGGTCTCTACCCAGATAGCAAAAATACACTGGGATGGAGCTGGGCCACACCAACCACAATGTCCGGCACGGATCTGCATAATGGAACTGATCCGGCGTCCAAACTTGGTCTGGATCCGTTTGACGGATCTGGTGCCAATAAGGGTTAAGACTGGCCCAGTTCCGTATGGTAGTCTGTGTTACTGACGTGTTCCATATCTGCTTATCATATGCAATACGGGTCCGCTTATTGTGTGTGGTACGGACCCGTTTATCAGATATCAGCCGGCTTTATTTGACATGTGAAATGTGATTGGTAATAAATTATCCTGAAAAATCTGTTTGCTACACATTTGCTAACAGGTTCGTTTAGGTTCACCCATGCAGGCTAAAGTTCGTAACTTTTTCCCAACAGCTCAACTAATAAACATAAGCTAGGCTACAAACACAATAGGGGAAAAAAACTTTACACATAAGTGTCTTATTATAACAACCTGGCTGTAGAAGTGCAATCCCAGACAAAGTTTAAGTAGGTGTTAATTCCACTGTTCCCATCGATATTCAGGCCTTCATGCCTCAGTCATCTCCATGGTCAATCTGAAACAACACAAAATAAACATCAAGGGCTTCAGTACAAGATTCTCTTCTGATGTCTTCACATAAACACAGGATTGTGTGTATGTGTGTGCCATGCACACTTCATGAGTTTCAGTGTGTGTACACACAGTCGTTCATGTCCTTGTTCATGAGTGAAAGACTGACTGCCAAATGTGAGTGTGTAGATTTGAGTTGTGCATGCACAATCACTTCAGCTTCTTATTGTCACATGTCTGTAGATTTGAGTTGTGCATGCACAATCACTTCAGCTTCATATTGTCACATGTCTTTAGATCTGAGTTGTGCATGCACAAACACTTCAGCTTCATATTGTCACATGTCTGTAGATTTGAGTTGTGCATGCACAATCACTTCAGCTTCATATTGCACTCACATACAGCACTCACATTTGGCAGTGACGCTAGTGCGGAAGATGCATAGTTAGTAGTTAGCAACTATGTTTTTGGGAAACGAACCCCTGGTTAGATCTAAGTAGGGATGTAACGATTACCGCTATAATGGTAAACTGCGATAAAAATATTGACGATAACAATTACCGTTTTCGTTTGAAATATCATGATTATCACGGTTGATTACCACGGTGTGAAAAACGTGTGCTTAATCCTTCCCAGCTTCATCTGAGCCTGCTTTTGACATACAGTAGGCCTGGTACAATGAAACAAAACTGGTACCCTACTGATTTTGTTATCTACTTGATCGATTTAAATGTGATTCGGATTGGCTACACCTGCTTTTAAAAGGCGGAACATTTTCACCGCAAAACGTGCACTGAATCATGTAGCCACTCTGGAATGGATTTAATGTGGACACGCACATAAAAACTTGCGCTCACGTTATCAGGAGAATACCGCAGCCTTAAGTTTTATTTTGAACACTTACTTTGGTCTCACTCAATGGATCCAAATAACAGAAATAGCAAACTCCAAGTCATACATTTTGTAATATAGTAAATGCTGTCACTCTTTTTGAAACTATTTCAGCTTGTGTAGGCCTATTAGAACATATTGAACACATTTTTAAAAATCCCGCGATAATATCGAAAACTGTGATCATTTTGGTCACTATAACCGTGAAGTTAAATGTTTATACATCCCTAGATCTAAGTCAGATCCAGGTGGTGGCAGGACCGGAGCCCAGGGGGTGTCAGATCCAGGTGGTGGCAGGACCGGACCCCAGGGGGTGTCAGATCCAGGTGGTGTCAGGACCGGACCCCAGGGGGTGTCAGATCCAGGTGGTGTCAGGACCGGAGCCCAGGTTGGTCAGATCCAGGTGGTGGCAGGACCGGAGCGGTGTAAAGCAGCTTCTCTGCGTGGGCCCCTTCTTGCTCCACATTCCCTCTTGTGTTGAGGCTGAACCCTCTCCCACCTTTTCCGAACTCCCGGACACGTAGCTGAGCGGTAAACAGTTACGATGCATTCTGTTTGCCATGTTAATTCTCTTCATTAACACATATTTGAACATAATTAACAGGAGCGAGACAATCTGCCGCTAATTGATGCACACTCTGCCAGCGGATTCTCTTTCAGCGGAGAGTTCTTTTCTGCTTATTCTCTCTCTCTCCGACGGAAGAGGGTGAAGAGCTGTGCTGCCTTTCTTTATTAATGAGGACCATCTGCGCTGAGCGAGGGATAGAGAGAGAGATGGAGGGAAGAGAGAAGGAGAGAAAGTAAAGTGGAAGAGACACAGAAAATCGATAGAGCAAGAAAATGGAGAAAAATGACAGAAAATAAAAGCAAGAGACGGAGACAGAGAAATAGAGAAGAGAAAGAGAGAGAAAGAAAATGGAGGAGATGAAGGAGGGAGAGAGGACATCGAAAACAGAGTGATTGGAGAGAGAGATGAGGAGTCCCAGTCAGAAAGAGAAGCTTCCAAACAGCCTGCTTAGCGAGCAGGAAGAGACACTGTGAGCACACACACACAAACACCCTGCGCTCACACACACACACCCAGCCTGTTTAGCGAGAGGAGGAGACGCTGAGCACATGCAGGAGAACAAACTCAGAAATAAGAGATGAACTTCAGAGAGTTTATAAAAACAGGTGTCAGTGATGGAAGGTAATCACCTCCCCTTTCTGCTGGGGAACCCCTTAACCCCCTTAGTCTGTACTCTCTCTCTCTCTCTCTTCATCCCCCCTTCTCTCTCTCCCACCATATCTCTCTTCCTCCCTCTTCCTCTGTCTTTTCCACCGATTCTTGGATCTTGGGTATCTGTTATGCTGGTGGAGGAAGCGACTGCTAAGTGCTAGCAGATGTGTGTGTTCCACTCTAATGAGTGAGCGAGGCTGCAGGGTGTGTGTGTGTGTAAGTGCAGTGTGTGTGTGTGTGAGCGCAGGGTGTGTGTGTGGGTGCAGGGTGTGTGTGTGTCAGCGCAGGGTGTGTGTGTGAGTGTAGGGTGTGTGTGTGAGCGCATGGTGTGTGTGTGAGCGCAGGGTGTGTGTAAGTGCAGTGTGTGTGTGTGTGTGTGAGCGAGGCTGCTGACGGGAGCTAGCGCCAGGCTATCGGCAGGAATTTGAGCTGCAAAAAACACCGTTGCACATTTCAAGGTCTTCGCCTTAAATATAAGTGAAGGTGACAGGACTCCTGCTAAGGAGAGGTGTCGGAGCCGTTCAGGATACTGGAGGAAAACACACACTCTCTCTCTCTCTTCCTCTCTCCCACACACACACAATCTTGACACAGATCTGCTCACTTTTATTTTTCCCTCCTGTACCAGGTCTCAGATTCACAGAACACATTCCCCTGCCTGGAAATGCATAATTCATGGTGTGTGTGTGGAGTGCTGGGGGAGAATGGGGCTTTATCATTGTTAAGGGACCAGACGCAGCTCATTAATTCGCTGGAAGCAGATCAATGTCTCTGGACGATGGGGTTGGATACACTGTGGGCTATGAGGTTAATACAAAAGGAAGTTATATCTCAGCTTCTTACCGTTGGACTCATGCATTCAATCTGAGGTGGCAAATTGAGTTCAGTTATACACGGCGAGCATTTATATTTACCTCCATCCATATTCATCTTGTTTAAAGCCAACGATTAAATCCAACTCCACTGCACGCCAGTGTGTGTGTGTGTGTATGTGTGTCAAGGAGAGAGTTGAGAATTGAGTTTGAGAGCGAGTTCTCAAATGTTCCAAAAACACACCCCAGTGTCCAGCTTCAGCACCAGCTCTTTCAAACACACACACCCTGCGCTCACACACACACACACACCCTGCGCTCACACACACCCCCTGCGCTCACACACACACACACACCCTGTGCTCACACACACACACACCCTGCGCTCACACACACACACACACCCTGCGCTCACACACACACCCTGTGCTCACACACACACACACACCCTGCACTCACACACTCAGACACACACACACACCCTGCGCTCACACACACACACCCTGCGCTCACACACACACCCTGCGCTCACACACACACCCTGTATGGATTTCATTTCAAGTGTAAGTGGTGTAGTGGTCAGATAAGAGCTAAACTAAGAGCTAAACTATGCATTTGGTGATCACGGTAAGAGGTGGCTAAACTATGCATTTGGTGATCACGGTAAGAGGTGGCTAAACTATGCATTTGGTGATCACGGTAAGAGGTGGCTAAACTATGCATTTGGTTAGTGATGGGGACGAGACCGCCTATGCCGAGTCCGAGTCAAGACCGAGTCTTTGAAGGGTCGAGACCGAGTCCGTTGGTTTTCAAATACAGTCGAGTCCGAGTCAAGACCGAGTCTTTGAGGAAGCAAGTCCGAGTCGAGACCAAGACCATAAAAACATGTCAGTTTTCATATGATTTAATATCATCCCAATTAATAATCAACAGTTAGGCCCAGGCTTGGAATTTCACCATTTTAGGGGCAAGGCCACTTGGCCTTCAGTTGGGCATATTTGGTGGGGGGCACAAAGGCCACATGTCAGGGCACCAAGGCCAAAGTTAACTATACAGTAGTAGGCTATAAAAATAATCAAAGTTGTATTTAGCCTATTCACAGCAGTAGACCTGAATCACTGTATGAAACATTACAAAAACATGAAACATGACATATTACATAGAAAATCATCTGATCATCTAATATTTAGATGTCTAGGCTATATTTAATATTTATATTTATTTTATATTTGGCCTGTTATGGAATCATGTATTGAACAATTTAAGCACAGCTCAGCTTTAAGAAACTGATGCAACCTTGATGCATGCTTAGCATTTTTTGATCATTAAGACTCCTTTCACAAACTCTTACTCAGCTGTATATCCTCTGATTTTAATATTTACCTATCAGTGTTACGCGGGTTTTGTCACAAGCGGCCCGCGGTCGCCCGATATTTTAATCAACCCGACCGCAACTCGGACCGCGAATATTAATTAGGACAAAATTATACCCGACCCGCGATCCGACCCGCTTATTTACAAAATGTGTGCTTTTGGTTATACCCGTGCGTATACAGTGTGACAGTAGGCCATTTCTGTAAAACAAACTAATTTATTTGCGAAACTTTATGCAGTAGAACTACACGCAGTAGGCATGCAGGACATAATGTTTGCGCAGGACAGAGAATGAGAATAAGAGCGCAAGCACGCACGCAACCAACAAGGATTAGAACACTAGGATAAGATTTGAAGGCCATGGACATACATCTTTCTTTCGAAAACAGAAATGGTGAGGCAAGGTAGGCAAGAGAGATACATTGCTGGTCAAAACGTTAGCGTAAGAACTGGTTTATAATGCTGAATGAAGCACAAAGCTTTACTAAAGCAAATCCACTGTTTAAAGTCACAAACACAACGAACTAAGGTAACTTTTATGAATGCGCGAACCTATACGGGTAGATATGGCTGTGTAGTCTGTGCCATAACATTTATTCCTGTAGGCTGCCCGTTTTGGCTGTCATACTTAAATGGCTTCGCAAGAAGTAGGCCTACATAGACCATATACCATAGTACAAGAAACTTGTACTACTGTCATCTTCTTTAAGAACGTTTCCCAATATTTCCCATAGCCTATATCGCTTTTCCTGAAGGGGTGTCTTTATTATTTTAACTCGCGTCTTCAGCTTCTTTACTGTTGACTTTACTGTATTGATGCTTTACTGTATTGATGCTAGCTAGCCTTCTCGTGATATTTTAAGGCCTATTTGTAGAAAATATATATTTAATTAATTTTAACTGACCCGCCCGCAAATGACCCGAATATCATTCAAATATTTTGTTTATGACTCATAACCGCGGGTGACCGCGGAATTTCGGGCAGACCGTGCAACACTGTTACCTATATCTAGGCAATATTTGTAACATTTATTTTGTATTTGGCTTGTTATGAAATCATGAAGAACGATTTAAACACATTTTGAAACCTAAAGACCAAAGTTGGAGACATGAATGTAGACCTTGCTGCAGATTACATTTTTAATTTAACCGGAATACTCTGGAATGGCTTACTGTACAGGGGACTGCTTTACACCTTTGTGTTCGGTAAGGTCTGCTGTTTATTCTGATATATGGTTTGTCGCGAACCGTTCGCGAACGCGAACCGTTCACCACAGCAATTAGCGGCTAACATTGTTTAAAAGCTGAGAAAAAGTTCTTTCATGTGATGTGATACATGTGCCTGTGTGATGAGTAGGCTTAGCGATTGCGAGTATTTCAACTGAGAAGAATGGGTGAATTTGGACGCACTTTCTGTCTTGCCATGCGCTGTCATTTTCTCCACTGTGTGAGACTGAATTAGTTTGCGCTGTGATGCTAAGATTATTTTGACAGGCTATAGGCTAAATAAAAATCGCTATTAAACGGACGCAAAGCAGAATATTGAAAGAAGGGGGCACCAAGGCCAAAGACGGCCGCCGTGAAATTTCATTTTGATTTTTTGATATGAACATAAAAAATGTTTTGATATGAACATAAAAAATGCGTTGGTCTCGAGGACTCGGTCTGAAATTACGAGTCCTTCTCCTCCCACTGTGGTCTGAGACCGAGTCAAGACCGAGTCTTTGAAGGAACAAGTCCGAGTCGAGTCCGAGAAAGCAGAAATCGGTCTCGAGACCGGACTCAAGTCCGAGACCGGACTCGAGTACTACATCACTGCATTTGGTGATCACGGTAAGGTGGACTGTGTCATGCGTAGAAAGCCATTCAGAACATGTTTTATGGTGGTGGATGTTATTGTCCAATGTTTATAACAATACTAGTAGAATGTTATTGTCCAATGTTTATAACAATACCAGGGGTATTAAATAGTTCCTAGATTGTTGATGAGGGTACATATTGTGAATGTGGATAATACAGTGTGATTTTTTCATGTTAAAAGTTGCAATTGGTAAATAAACTCTTTTGAGAGGTGGATAAATTACGCTTACTTGCGTTTAGCCTTCACTACACTCCTGTGTATAAGGTTTCTCTGCAGGTATCACAGATTGGTCTAATCTTTAGTGCAAATATACTAGTATATCCACACACACACACACACACACACATAGTTGTGTTACACCTCAGCTGACACACACACACAGTTGTGTTATACCTGACACACACGCACACACACAGAGTTGTTGTGTTACCCCCAGTTAGTAACTGAATTACTCTATGATAAGAGTAACTCGTTACCAGGGAAAGTAACTATTTGCGTTACTGTTACAAAAAAAAACTTGCTATATGTCAAAGAATTTGGATTTTTAGAGCAGTTTTGAGCAGCCAGTTGAAATTAGTAGAACAGACAGGTGTTTGTAGGCTACATAACTTTCGATATGTATTAGATAGATAGATAGATAGATAGATACTTAATTGATCCCCAAGGGGAAATTCAAGATATTGCACATCGACAGACCTACGGTTGACTTCAGCCTGTGTCATATGTTTTTGTTGTGAGGCAGAAAGATCTAGCTTTTGCTGCTTGGAGGACTTTGCTCCGAGTTCTTCTTTGCTAGTGGATGGCGAGCTATCATCTGTGGTGGAGGTATCGGTGTTTTTGGCCACTAGCTTTAGATGCGTGTGTGAGATGCTTCATTAAATTAGAGTTGCTTACAACGGATGTCGACAAAGTCTTCACTCCTGGACATAATGTACACATTACATGCACGTTCTTGCCTTGATGAATTTGAAGTAGTGCTTATATCTCCACCTTGAAAATGCCAACTTTTCGGATTGCTCCTGACCTCTGCCGTTTCGTCGAATCTCTATTTAAGCTGTTGCGTGTGTGTGTGTGTGGCACGTGTGCTGGCAAGTGTGTAAAAACACTGGCTCTGATTGGCTATCATGAAACATGACTCTGCCTTAGCCAATCATAATCGCTTACGTCGTTATTAACCCACCTCCTCACTAGCTGTGAGCCAGGGTGCGTTCGGATTACACAGTTTAATCAATCAATGCATAGTAACGCACCGCATTTAGCGTCCAGTAATGTTAACGGCGTTGTAACAACGGGAAAAGTAATTAGATTAGTAGTTAGATTACCCCGTTAGTGAAAAAACAACATCGTTACCTAACGCCGTTCTTTTAAACGGCATTATTCCAAACACTGGTTACACCTCAGCTGACACACACACACACACACACACACAGAGTTGTGTTACACCTCAGCTGACACACACACACACACACACACACACACACACACACAGGGCCAGATGTACGTACATTTGTGAATGTAGTGTTATCAGCGTCATGGACACACCGCAGATTGCGAACGCTGTCAGACCCAAGTTTCCGTCGTATTTATCAATCCTTGAACGATTGATAACGAACGATTCACACGTGAAGGCACCACACAGGAAAATAAATATTTACAAGGTAATGCTGCTGATCTGATACACTCACAGTAAGAGCAGCAACTAATCCTTAATGGCTCACGAAGCAGCCGTCACGTCAACAAAACTGTCTTCAAAATGAATACACACACACTACACACACACACACACATGTACACACTAAAGGAGGAGGCTTTGAAGGCAAATTAACAGCGGCTGGCTTAATTGCATCCTGTCTCTGAAGATGTGCACCCTCTGTCTCCACGCATTAGTGTATGTGTGTGTGTGTGTGTGTGTGTCTCCGTGCATTAGTGTATGTGTGTGTGTGTGTCTCCGTGCATTACTGGACCGCACGAGTTGCTGTCAGTGAATATGAGCGGTCAGCAGAGGCTAAGTTGCGGGGTTGAATATGAATCAGCACACACACACTCACACACACACACACACACACATGCTTCCATCACAGATTGGCTTCATTTTGTCCAAATGTCCTCGAACGGCAAGTCAAGAGAGCCAGGCCTCTATTAAATCCCAAAAACATTGTCCGAGTCGCTCAAGTAGCCATTAGCTTTGGCCAGAGCAGCACATAAAAAGGGCTCTTTAAATTGTTGTGATTGAGCACTCTTTCAGCTAAGTAATCCAATTAAGGCTTTTCTGGCCTTTTTTGCCAGATGGTATCCGGCCGCTGTCGTCCTGGTGATTTTTTGAAAAGGGCACGATGTTCACATTATCTGACGAGGAGAATCCCCGGACGAGTAATTATGTCTCACCACAGCGTCCTCCGAAACAAACCATGGGTGGCCACCACTCAGAGGACAGGCATTAGGATTGAGTGTGTGTGTGCGTGTGCGTGTGCATGTGTGTGTGTGCGTGCGTGTGCATGTGCAAGTGTGTGTGTGTGTGTGTGTGTGTGTGTTTGTGATGGCAGGGTGAGAGTGTGTGTGTGTGTGTGTGTGATGTTTCGGATGGCAGGGTGAGAGTGTGTGTGATGTCCAGACAGACAGCTCGGCCCCTGCCGGCTCTCGTGTCTCCATTGGAGAGTAATCACCAGGGGTCACTAGAGGTCAGCGCCAGCAGCGGTGCTCTTTCTAAGCCGCTGCCGTTATCTGGGCTACCGGGGGTGATTAATGAAATGCTTACAACACACACACCAGCCCCCCCACACACACGCCTGTCCGTGCGCATGGTAATGGCTGATTAGACGGGGATACTAAATAACCACGCGGCCGAGCTGAGTCCGACTCCAGCAGCGAGGCACCGGACGCACCGCGAGATCAAAGCGCGCGCGCGTGTGTGTGAGTGTGTGGCCACTTTTAATCACGTTACGCCAGGAGGAGGACAAAAGAACCGGACACTCTGAAAGATTCATGAGGAGCTCCATGCCGCTCTGTGTGAACGTGAGTGTGTGTGTGTGTGTGTGTGTACGTACAGGCCATTGTATGAAAGGAAGTTGTAAAAGTTCCTCCTCGTGCCCGCCTGTGTTTGAGTGCAGAATCGATGGCGATGTGTGTGTGTGTGTGTGTGTGTGTGTGTGTGTGTGTGTGTGTGTGTGTGTGTGTGAGGGCCTCAGAGCACTTAGGCCTCCCCGCGCAGGTCCTCTGGGTCTGGCTGTGGGACTGAGTGACCGCTAGCACTAACAACGCTAGCACTACCAACGCTTTGATTTATCCTCTCCTCTGGTTTCTCGCCCCATTTGGATCGCTGGCCCTCCAGACGGGCCGATGTAGGTCAGCAAGTCTGCCCCGACCAAGGGGTCAAACATGGGGGAGGTCGCGCATGAAGGAGGCCAGACGTATCAAAGGTCACGCCTTTGTTCTACTGTCCACTGTGGCCTCACTGGCCATAACTCACCGGCTGTGTGTGTGTGTGTGTGTGTGTGTTGATTGTGCGTCTCAGACTGTGGACTGGGCTGTTTGAAGTGACTGTATAGGAGTCCTGTGTGTGTGTGTGTGTGTTGATTTTGTGTGTGTGTGTTGATTGTGTGTCTCGGACTGTGGGCTGGACTGTTTGAAGTGACTATATAGGAGTCCTGTGTGTGTGTTGAGTGTGTGTGAAGGGTGGGATTGTGGGTAGGTGGTTGGGCAGAGGGGTTTGTGTGTGTGTGGGGGGGGGGGGGGGCAGTATAGTAAATTAGCCACAGAGGTCAGGACTTTCCCCTACACTTTCCCATGAGGAAAATGGCTTTGTCCCCAATATACACACAACCTCTGCGTGAGTCAGAACAGTAACACAGTTTCCTCGTTTCCTCCCTGAGATGGACAGGCCTGTTGGACACGTGTTGGAGTAGAAATGAGTTGGAGTAGAAATGTTGTGTTGGAGTAGAAATGAGTTGGAGTAGAAATGTTGTGTTGGAGTATAAATGTGTTGGAGTAGAAATGTGTTGGAGTAGAAATGTGTTGGAGTAGAAATGAGTTGGAGTAGAAATGAGTTGGAGTAGAAATGAGTAGAAATGAGTTGGAGTAGAAATGAGTTGGAGTAGAAATGTTGTGTTGGAGTAGAAATGAGTTGGAGTAGAAATGTTGTGTTGGAGTAGAAATGTGTTGGAGTATAAATGTGTTGGAGTAGAAATGTGTTGGAGTAGAAATGAGTTGGAGTAGAAATGAGTTGGAGTAGAAATGAGTTGGAGTAGAAATGAGTAGAAATGAGTTGGAGTAGAAATGAGTTGGAGTAGAAATGTTGTGTTGGAGTAGAAATGTGTTGGAGTATAAATGTGTTGGAGTAGAAATGTTGAGTTGGAGTAGAAATGAGTTGGAGTAGAAATGAGTTGGAGTAGATATGAGTTGGAGTAGAAATGAGTTGGAGGCTGCGCTCATCTGTGAGATTCTTGGTGGATATTAGTAGAGATGGTTGTTGCTCATCGCAGCTTTCTAAAGAAACGTGTGGAGAGTGATGTTGCTGTAACACACTCATCTGAAATTAAAGGGTGTGTGTGTGTGTCTGTGCTGTTGTATTAGAGTGCTGCTGCCTTCGAGGCTGAGATGGAGAGGGCTCCATTCTGTGTGTGTGTGTGTGTGTGTGTGTGTGTGTGTGTGTGTGTGTGTACATGCCCGCTCCACTCTGTGATTCTCTGTAAAAATGTAAGAAGGGTTGTTGTGTTGGAGACCAGGACCATGTGTGTGTGAGTTTGATTTTGCGTGTGTGTGTGTGTGTGTGTGTGTGCGCATGCATGTGTGTATGAAAGAGAGAGAGCTCCTGAAGGAGATTGTTTTGTGAGAGCTCCTGATGGTGTGTTTGTGTGTGTATATACGTGTGTGTGTGTGTGTGTGTGTGTGCTTCCTCCTGAAGGGTTTGCTCACATGTTGTGATCTGCTGCTAATTGCTAATGCGATGCGATGAAATATTTATGACCACTTCCTGTCCCCTGTGCGGCAAATTCCTGCACTCTCATTCTCTCTCTCTCTTTCTCTCTCTCTTTCTATCTCTCTTTCTCTTTCTCACACACACACTCACAAACATGCTTGTTCATCCAGTAGAATTCTGATTACTGTGAGAGAGTTGGAGCTATTATTTCTAAGGTAACACACACACAAACACTCTCACACACACAAACATACACACACACACACACACACACACACACACACACCGCAGCACACCACAGCTGGCTGAAAAGGACCATTAGCAGGCTCCCATACACACAAGCCCTTTAAAATCCAATTAAAATAATTACAGTCACTTTGGGCTTTTTTCTGTAATTGTCCTACAGTATAGTGAGTGAAGTCATTAAACAGAGATTGCCATCTTTTAAACATGCCACAGTGGTGTGTGTGAAAGAGTGTGTGTGTGTGTGTGTGTTTTCCATACCACTCTAGAGCCTATGCATGCAATCTGATACACACTGACCTCTAGCCACCCACCCTGCCATTCCCACACCTAACACACACACACACACACACACCCTCAAAAGCAACTGCACAATGAGGAGGAAATTGAATTAATAATTCATAGTAGGCTCTGGAGAACGCGGCGTTTGGAATCAAGTGTTTTGACATTTGTCTCCTGTAATATAAAGTGCTATGGTGAGTGACCGTTTGAAGTGGTGCTGAAAACCTAGCCGCCAGCCGTCTAGGCCCCAAGTGTGTGTGTGTGTGTGTGTGTGTGTGTGTGTGTGTGTGTGTGTGTGTGTGTGTGTAAAGTGCATGTGCTTCAAATGATGATGACATTTCACTTGTGATTCTTCTACCCTCTCAGTGCTTCCCAAAATGTGGAGACTATAGAGAGAGATGGAGACAGAGAGAGAGAGATGGAGAGAGAGAGAGAGAGGGAGCCTGGCTGTTGTGTTCTGTGCTTTAGAGTGTGGGGCTAGAGGGACATGCTGTTTAACTCTAGAGGGATGTGTTTCACATTCAGTTAAACAACACCCCGATGTATAAAAGACCGCTGGTCCTAGTGACCCCGATATATAAAAGGTCGCTGGTCCTAGTGACCCCGATATATATATAAGGTCGCTGGTCCTGGTCACCCCGATATATAAAAGGCCGCTGGTCCTAGTGACCCCGATATATAAAAGGTCGCTGGTCCTAGTGACCCCGATATATAAA
>NC_055968.1:36228216-36230716 GCF_018492685.1 Alosa sapidissima | reverse complement strand
GACACTCACACACACACACACACACACACACACACACACACACACACACAGGGAGACCTGAAAAGATGAGAGAATGAACACAGACACACACACAGCAGAACAGAGAGAGAATGAGAACAAGAAGGAGAGCCACTGAAGCCAAACGTATGTAATGAAATGGAGGCCTCTACGCCAGGCGTAACGTGCAGCGCTGCAACTTTATAGCCACCAGGGTCTGGACAGGAGAACTGGCCAGCGAACCCACAGCTGCACACACACACACACACACACACACACACACACACACACACACACACACACACTTACCATGCTAGCATACACACACACACACTTACCATGCTAGCACACACACACACACACACACACACACACACTTACCATGCTAGCATACACACACACACACACACACACACGCACGCGCACCAGTGCCGGCCAGTGCTCACTCTGGACCGTGACCATCACTCGTCTCCTGTATGGATGGATAGCAGGCAGGAAAAGGTGTGTGTGTGTGTGTGTGTGTTTTCACTGGGAGAGACTTCCCAGATGGACACTGAGCAGGGCTCGGATCTGGAGCGGAGCTGGACTGAGTCTGGAGACCTTCTGTCTGGTATGGTATGGTGTGTGTGTGTGTGTGTGTGTGTGTGTGTGTGCGTTCTGTCTCCGGTTCCAAGCTTGCCTCTGGTTTTTCGGGTTCTGGGGTTCAGTGAGGAGAAATGTGCCGTCACCACAGCAGGTTGGCCGGTTCTCGTGTTCAGGGTATGATGTGTGTGTGTGTGTGTGTGTGTCTTTGTGTGCGTGTGTGTGTGTGTGCACGTGTGTATGTTTGTGTGCGTGCGTGCGTGTGTGTGTGTTGATTGACGGAGGTGTGAGATGATCTGTGTGGTGTATTGATGTGCTGTTCTCACCCTTGTTCACAGCTGATTGAAGCGACAGACCTGGCCCTCTTACTGCAGACAGACAGACAGGACAGGATGTGTGTGTGTCTGTGTGTGTGTGTGCGTGTGTATGTTTGTGTGTGTGTGTGTGTGTGTGTGTGTGTGTGTGTGTGTGTGTGTGGTGTATTTTTTTGTGTGTGTATATGTGTGTGTGTGCAAGTGGGGTGTGTGTCTGTGTGTGTGTTCTGGACAGAGAGAGGGTGAAGCGTGTTTGGCAGATCCAGATGATGTGTATCGATTGGACTGTTTGTTTGTGAATGTATGTGTCTTTACATATTGTGAATGTATGTGTCTTTATATGTTGTGAATTTGTGAATGTATGTGTCTTTATATGTTGTGAATGTATGTGTCTTTATATGTTGTGAATGTATGTGTCTTTACATGTTGTGAATGTATGTGTCTTTATATGTTGTGAATGTATGTGTCCCTCCATTTGTGTGTGTGTGTGTGTGTGTGTGTGTGTGTGTCTGTGTGTGTGTGTGTGTGTGTGTGTGTGTGTGTGTGTGTGTGTGTGTGTGTGTGTTGTGTGTGTGTGTGTGTGTGGATTGTCCTGCTAATTTAACTGAGTCTCTTGGGGAAGCAGGCCCTGTCAATTTATGCCCACACAGACGACAATCCTTCCATCAGAATAGTGGGAATCCTGGGAACATCTGGATTGGGAAAACAATTCCGCAGCTGGGCAGCTTTCACAGCTTCATGTGGAGAGAGAGAGAGAGAGCAGGTGAGAGAGAGAGAGAGACAGAGGGAGGGAGAGAGAGAGACCTGTCATAAATGTTTTATTGGCCTTGGTGACACAAGGAAAGAGGCTTAGAAACAAAAAAAGGAGTGTCAGACAAATCATCAAATTGATCAAAGAAGGATGCAAATGTCATTACCAAATTAATATTTAACCACCGGATTAATATTTATATTTACCCACCGGATTAATATTTATGTCCGCACGCTTGTTGTTGGAGGCTTTCTGCCTCTCCTCTAGATATTGCTGCCAGTTGCTGGAAAGAGAGGGAAGAGAGCGGAATGTTGAGAATAGAGCAGCGGAATGTTGGGAATAGAGAAGGAAGAGAGCGGAATGTTGGGAATAGAGCGGAATGTTGGGAATAGAAAGGGAAGAGAGCGGAATGTTGGGAATAGAGCGGAATGTTGGGAATAGAGGAAAGAGAGCGGAATGTTGGGAATAGAGCGGAATGTTGGGAATAGAGCGGAATGTTGGGAATAGAGAGGGAAGAGAGCGGAATGCTGGAAAGATGGAGACAAAGAGGGAGGACTGGAGGGACAGAGAGATATCTGCCTATTAGGTCATGCTCTCTATTGTCCTGCACTTTACTGAGACATTAAGGCCTTTTAGTGACCCTCTGCTCATTTCCCCCGTGACTGAGTGCATAACTACACACACACAAACATAATTACACACACACTGTGTCACTTATTTGACGGCCATATTCGCTGAGATTTATGAAAAGACCCAAACATGGTCGAAAGTGCATAAAATGTATGAAAATGTTTCTTGAGCCAGCGTGGCCGCACTAGCTGACCAATCTTTTAGTCTGGATGTTAAAGGGCCGTGA
>NC_055968.1:36208216-36213216 GCF_018492685.1 Alosa sapidissima | reverse complement strand
CTTTGTAAAACCCTGGGTCTGTACCTTGTCAATGGCAGAACAAGGGGTGACTCTCTGGGCAAATACACTTACTCCCCATCCCTGGGCAGCAGTGTGGTGGATTATGCTATAACAGACCTAGACCCAAATCAAATAAATTATTTCATGGTGATGCCACAGCTGCCTTTATCGGACCATAGTCACATCACCATTAGTCTTAAAAAGAACCCTAATCTTGAACACCAACAATCTACATCAGCGCTACACCCACTCCCCGTAAAATACATATGGAATAATGACCATCTGAAACAATTTAAAACATCATTATTAATAATCTTATATACCAGACAATTCCACAAAGCAATCATAGATTTAATGGAAAAGACAAGAAAAATATATTACATTTTAAGGAAATTTAAATTAAAATGAAAACAATTAGAAAAAAACAAGTAAGTAAACTCAATGTGTATATATAAATACAATCTGATTACAAATCGGCACCATATTTAACTCAAATTAAAAATTATAAGTATGGAATAGTATAAGTATATAAGTATAGAAGTGACCATAGCCTCGCCATAGAAAAGGGGCGACACAGGCAAACCTGGATGGCCCCTGAAAACAGGACGTGTGCTCACTGTAGTAATGTAGTAGAAAATGAACAGCACTTTCTTACTGAATGCAAAAGATACAAGATTATAAGGGAAGAATATCTGATTCAGAGATATCTGCCCTGAATTTCTTACAACAAATAATGAACAAAAACTATCATTTCTCTTGGGGGAAGTAAACAGTTGTGTCCACCTAGCTGCTGAGTATATTCAATCCTGCCACATCCTGAGAGAACAGCCCATGTTACATGATCAATAACATAATCATTCATAGGTGTTTTTTTTTTTCTGTTAATTTAATCAGCCAGAGGGGTATTTCACAAAACCTAGATAAGGGATTAAGCTGGGATTTTTAGGTTATCCTGGATGAATTTAGCCTTGACTTGGTTTCACAAAAGAGATGGCACATAAGTTACCATGGGGATTTATTCTCTGCACCTACCCTGGTCCCGACCAGGCTAACAGCCAAGCTAAGTTAATTCTAATGGTAATTATGTTGTCTTATTGGTCATTCACATCAGACCTCCGTGCTAATTTTTAAAGAGCTTTATTCCATTTATAAACTATTTGCTAAATGTATTTGCTCGCAAAACAAAACAGATTGTCTGCCTACTACCATATGGTTATTATTTTAATTGTGATAGCCTTATAATTATTAACATAGGCCTAGGTACTCATTGTTTGCTTATTTTATTGATAAATGTTTAATGAATAGCCTACTGTAGTTGATTGGAAGTGGAGGGGCAAGTTTTCGAAGGTATTTTCAACTATAATATAAAGGTATATCATACTATGTGCATCTTTGCAGTGGCAAGCGCTTTCTTAATGATGTTGCGTGCCGAGACAAAGCACTCACACGTTGGTGCATACGTAAATTTGCATTCAGTTTGTCTACCACGCCTACTTCTGCTGTTTTACAGAATTAGCCATGATTCCCCATTCCAAAAACAGACATAAACAGTAGATTTACCCAAATACCAAAGTCATCTGTGTTCACAGCTCCATTGTTTTTTAATGACTGTGCTTCTCTTTAAAGGACTTGGCCAAATATTCTGCTCCATTGTGTATATTTCCCTCTGTGTTAGGAAAGAGAGAATGTGGGTGGGTGTGTTATTCGGTTGAGTTTGTGTGTACAAGGGAAAGGCAAAATGAGTATTAGTGTGTGTGTGTGTTAGAGAGAGAGAGAAGGAAGATGTGTGTGTGTGTGTATGTGTGAGTGAGAGGTTGTATATAAGTAAGTATATAAACTCTTTTGATCCCGTGAGGGAAATTTGGTCTCTGCATTTATCCCAATCCGTGAATTAGTGAAACACAATCAGGACACAGTGAACACACAGTGAGGTGAAGCACACACTAATCCCGGCGCAGTGAGCTGCCTGCAACAACAGCTGCGCTCGGGGAGCAGTGGGGGGCTTAGGTGCCTTGCTCACTCAGCCGTGCCTACTGGTCGGGGCTCAAACCGGCAACCCTCCGGTTATAGGTCCGGAGTGCTAACCAGTGGGCCACGGCTGCCCCAAGGTTGTGTGTGTGTGTGTGTGTGTGTGTGTGTGTGTGTGTGTGTGTGTGTGTGTGTGTGTGTGTGTGTGTGTGTGTGTGTGTGTGTGTGTGTGTGTGTGTGTGTGTGTGTGTGTGTGTGTGTGTGTGTGTGTGTGTGTTAGAGAGAGAGAGAAAGAAGATGCGTGTGTCTGTGTGTGAGTGAGAGGCAGTGTTACAGTTACAGTAACGTAACTACTTTTTCCGGGTAATGCGCTACTACTGATATTTTTAACAAAACGTACTGTAGTTCCTTTTTTCAATTCGGCGCAACGCTGCTTTCCCCAGGGACAGATTTGACAGCGACACGGCACGCTTGCGCAATAGTCACAAACTCCACACTGTATGTAGCATGAAGAGCAATCATGGCAAGCACGAAGCAGCCAACACAGGGATGGCCTCACACACACACACACACACACACACACACACTTGAGGGATGGAGGCCTCCCATTACTTAGTTGAAATTTGAATTTCAGAGAAAATGAGAAAGATGTGTGTGTGTGTGTGTGTGAGAGAGAGAGAGTGCATGCGTGTGTGTGTGTGTGGGTGGGTAGGTGTAAGTGAGTGAGAGGTTGTGTGTGTGTGTGTGTGTGTGGTGTGTGAAAGAGAGAGAGAGAGAGAGAGAAAGGTTGTGTGTGTGTGTGTATGTGTGTGTGTGTGTGTTAGTGAGTGCGTGAGAGGTTGTGTGTGTGTGTGTGTGTGTGTGTATGTGTGTGAGTGAGTGAGAGAAAGAGAGAGAGAGAAAGAAAGAGAGAGAGGTTGTGTGTGAGTGTGTGAGAGAGAGAGAGAGAGAGAGAGAGAGAGGGGTTGTGTGTGTGTGTGTGTGTGTGTGTGTGTGTGTGTGTGTGAGAGAGAGGGAGAGAGAGAGGGGTTGTGTGTGTGTGTGTGTGTGTGTGTGTGTGTGTGTGTGTGTGTGTCCCAGTGCTCATTGGTAATCAGATGTGGTGTGTAGAGCAGCGGTCAAACAGAACACTCGGCGTCTCTCTCTGCATCGCTAATCCCTCCTACATGCCCCAGTGCAGGTGTCAGTACCCCACACCTCCCCTGGAATACAGTACATGTCAAAAAGAGGAGCGCGCACACACACACACACACACAGAAACACACGCAGACACACACACACACACAGAAACACACGCAGACACACACACACACGGACACACACACACACACATACACATTCACGTAGACACACACCATACACACTCACTCACACACACACTCAAACAGCCTGTCACACATTACCACACACCTCTCAATCCTAGCAGGAGAACAAGCACTCACAGCTATGCACACACACACACACACAAACACACACACACACACACACACACACACACACACACACACACACATGTGCAGGGGCGTCATGCAAGGTAAAATTCTGGGGGGGAGCACAATCAGGGAAGTTGCAATTGTTTGAATTTCTAAATATACCATTTCAATGCAGTTTGGGAGGGAGAGAAATAGCAGAGCAAGCAGCAACCCTCCTCTATCTGGACTGTAGCTATAAGGACTTAGCTTGTAACAATCAACCTTTTAACTTTGCCTGTGTTAACTAAAACGCACAAGGGGTTCTTTTGAATGATTTTAGCCAGATTAACAATAAACACTGTCAGTTCGTTATGAGATGATGAACAATGTATAAATCAGAATGCATCTGAGACTTAATCAAACTATAACATTGACAACCGTATCTTCGGTCTACCAGCATTAAAGGAAGACGCGCACCAAACAATAAATCAGATTGCACACAGTATAGCACTTTATATTTTCACACATGAAATAACCCACACAACCCCAAGTTATTTCAATATCCCTTTTTTTTCAGTCCCGAAAATGAACCTAAAAGTCCAAACTAAATGAAAAATATCCTGTCCTTTGTCAGGACGCCCACAAGACTCTGTATAATCCAAACAAGGAAAAAAAGAAGGCCGCTGCAAATTGTCCCGCGACTTCCCGCAACAACAACAAAAAATGTAGTCCACAAAAAAGGGAAGAAATGCGATGGTTGGACCAAATAGGAAAAAAAGAAAAAAACAATCGGTCACCAACTCCGGTGAATAAATCCAGCCAGCCGACTGCGTCCTCTCTTTGGTAACGCGCTGGTCTTCCACATGAGCGGCGTTTAACTTATATAAAGTCCATTTCCTCCGTAGGGATACTTTCTTTCTATTTACCCCTCAAAAGAAACAGTTTACAATACTTTTAGCTGCAGCACTGAGTACTGGCGCCACACATTCAAAATCTCACACACGCTTGCTACTCTCTTCAGACCGCCCCCGTAATCTAGCTAGCGCGCTCAACTATATAAGTTTGGGTGTGCGGTGATAGGCGTATTGGCCGACAGTGCCCACATACAAAACACCCACATCCCATCACACACAGTGGAAATACACATGATAAATACATATAAATAAGTACATATTCATATCACACAGATATTATATGAGACCTACAGACATAATTATACTTAAACTCCTTGATGAATTTTAAGTAATGGCACCTAAACTAATGTGGCAGTGTCACAAGCTAAAGTATCTATTTTGTAAGTTAATGATAAACACATAGGTTGATGAAAGAACAGTAAGCTCAAATTCAAAAGCTTTTAAAGTCTACTTCTTTAAAGCATGTTTACACACACACACACACACACTTAGGGCTACTAGGCCTACTCGTGATTTTACAAACAGTATCACTGCAGTTTTCATGTTATGATTTTAATTTGGTATGTGACCTAAGAACAATCTTAAATTAAAAAGGTGCTGATGTCTGACTTTGTGGTGCTCAGAAATTAAATTAGTTTCATCTTAATTCATGTGATGAAGGACTTTGAAAGAAGTTTGACAGGTTTCAGTGCTTTGGAACTTTAGG
>NC_055968.1:36188973-36196473 GCF_018492685.1 Alosa sapidissima | reverse complement strand
AGAGAACAGCCCATGTTACATGATCAATAACATAATCATTCATAGGTGTTTTTTTTTTTCTGTTAATTTAATCAGCCAGAGGGGTATTTCACAAAACCTAGATAAGGGATTAAGCTGGGATTTTTAGGTTATCCTGGATGAATTTAGCCTTGACTTGGTTTCACAAAAGAGATGGCACATAAGTTACCATGGGGATTTATTCTCTGCACCTACCCTGGTCCCGACCAGGCTAACAGCCAAGCTAAGTTAATTCTAATGGTAATTATGTTGTCTTATTGGTCATTCACATCAGACCTCCGTGCTAATTTTTAAAGAGCTTTATTCCATTTATAAACTATTTGCTAAATGTATTTGCTCGCAAAACAAAACAGATTGTCTGCCTACTACCATATGGTTATTATTTTAATTGTGATAGCCTTATAATTATTAACATAGGCCTAGGTACTCATTGTTTGCTTATTTTATTGATAGATGTTTAATGAATAGCCTACTGTAGTTGATTGGAAGTGGAGGGGCAAGTTTTCGAAGGTATTTTCAACTATAATATAAAGGTATATCATACTATGTGCATCTTTGCAGTGGCAAGCGTTTTCTTAATGATGTTGCGTGCCGAGACAAGGAAGCACTCACACGTGGGTGCATACGCAAATTTGCATTCAGTTTGTCTACCACGCCTACTTCTGCTGTTTTACAGAATTAGCCATGATTCCCCATTCCAAAAACAGACATAAACAGTAGATTTACCCAAATACCAAAGTCATCTGTGTTCACAGCGCCATTGTTTTTTAATGACTGTGCGTTCCTCTTTAAAGGACTTGGCCAAATATTCTGCTCCATTGTGTATATTTCCCTCTGTGTTAGGAAAGAGAGAATGTGGGTGGGTGTGTTATTCGGTTGAGTTTGTGTGTACAAGGGAAAGGCAAAATGAGTATTAGTGTGTGTGTGTGTTAGAGAGAGAGAGAAGGAAGATGTGTGTGTGTGTGTATGTGTGAGTGAGAGGTTGTATATAAGTAAGTATATAAACTCTTTTGATCCCGTGAGGGAAATTTGGTCTCTGCATTTATCCCAATCCGTGAATTAGTGAAACACAATCAGCACACAGTGAACACACAGTGAGGTGAAGCACACACTAATCCCGGCGCAGTGAGCTGCCTGCATCAACAGCTGCGCTCGGGGAGCAGTGAGGGGTTAGGTGCCTTGCTCACTCAGCCGTGCCTACTGGTCGGGGCTCAAACCGGCAACCCTCCGGTTATAGGTCCGGAGTGCTAACCAGTGGGCCACGGCTGCCCCAAGGTTGTGTGTGTGTGTGTGTGTGTGTGTGTGTGTGTGTGTGTGTGTGTGTGTGTGTGTGTGTGTGTGTGTGTGTGTGTGTGTGTGTGTGTGTGTGTGTGTGTGTGTGTGTGTGTGTGTGTGTGTGTGTGTGTGTGTGTGTGTGTGTTAGTGTGTTAGAGAGAGAGAGAAAGAAGATGCGTGTGTCTGTGTGTGAGTGAGAGGCAGTGTTACAGTTACAGTAACGTAACTACTTTTTCCGGGTAATGCGCTACTACTGATATTTTTAACAAAACGTACTGTAGTTCCTTTTTTCAATTCGGCGCAACGCTGCTTTCCCCAGGGACGGATTTGACAGCGACACGGCACGCTTGCGCAATAGTCACCAAAACTCCACACTGTATGTAGCATGAAGAGCAATCATGGCAAGCACGAAGCAGCCAACACAGGGATGGCCTCACACACACACACACACACTTGAGGGATGGAGGCCTCCCATTACTTAGTTGAAATTTGAATTTCAGAGAAAATGAGAAAGATGTGTGTGTGTGTGTGTGTGTGAGAGAGAGAGAGAGAGAGAAAGGTTGTGTGTGTGTGTGTATGTGTGTGTGTGTGTTAGTGAGTGCGTGAGAGGTTGTGTGTGTGTGTGTGTGTGTGTGTGTGTGTATGTGTGTGAGTGAGTGAGAGGTTGTGTGTGTGTGAGAGAAAGAGAGAGAGAGAAAGAAAGAGAGAGAGGTTGTGTGTGAGTGTGAGAGAGAGAGAGAGAGAGAGAGAGAGAGAGAGAGGGGTTGTGTGTGTGTGTGTGTGTGTGTGTGTGTGAGAGAGAGGGAGAGAGAGAGGGGTTGTGTGTGTGTGTGTGTGTGTGTGTGTGTGTGTCCCAGTGCTCATTGGTAATCAGATGTGGTGTGTAGAGCAGCGGTCAAACAGAACACTCGGCGTCTCTCTCTGCATCGCTAATCCCTCCTACATGCCCCAGTGCAGGTGTCAGTACCCCACACCTCCCCTGGAATACAGTACATGTCAAAAAGAGGAGCGCGCACACACACACACACACACACACACACAGAAACACACGCAGACACACACACACACACAGAAACACACGCAGACACACACACGGACACACACACACACACATACACATTCACGTAGACACACACCATACACACTCACTCACACACACACTCAAACAGCCTGTCACACATTACCACACACCTCTCAATCCTAGCAGGAGAACAAGCACTCACAGCTATGCACACACACACACACACAAACACACACACACATGTGCAGGGGCGTCATGCAAGGTAAAATTCTGGGGGGGAGCACAATCAGGGAAGTTGCAATTGTTTGAATTTCTAAATATACCATTTCAATGCAGTTTGGGAGGGAGAGAAATAGCAGAGCAAGCAGCAACCCTCCTCTATCTGGACTGTAGCTATAAGGACTTAGCTTGTAACAATCAACCTTTTAACTTTGCCTGTGTTAACTAAAACGCACAAGGGGTTCTTTTGAATGATTTTAGCCAGATTAACAATAAACACTGTCAGTTCGTTATGAGATGATGAACAATGTATAAATCAGAATGCATCTAAGACTTAATCAAACTATAACATTGACAACCGTATCTTCGGTCTACCAGCATTAAAGGAAGACGCGCACCAAACAATAAATCAGATTGCACACAGTATAGCACTTTATATTTTCACACATGAAATAACCCCCACAACCCCAAGTTATTTCAATATCCCTTTTTTTTCAGTCCCGAAAATGAACCTAAAAGTCCAAACTAAATGAAAAATATCCTGTCCTTTGTCAGGACGCCCACAAGAGTCTGTATAATCCAAACAAGGAAAAAAAGAAGGCCGCTGCAAATTGTCCCGCGACTTCCCGCAACAACAACAAAAAATGTAGTCCACAAAAAAGGGAAGAATTGCGATGGTTGGACCAAATAGGAAAAAAAGAAAAAAACAATCGGTCACCAACTCCGGTGAATAAATCCAGCCAGCCGACTGCGTCCTCTCTTTGGTAACGCGCTGGTCTTCCACATGAGCGGCGTTTAACTTATATAAAGTCCATTTCCACCGTAGGGATACTTTCTTTCTATTTACCCCTCAAAAGAAACAGTTTACAATACTTTTAGCTGCAGCACTGAGTACTGGCGCCACACATTCAAAATCTCACACACGCTTGCTACTCTCTTCAGACCGCCCCCGTAATCTAGCTAGCGCGCTCAACTATATAAGTTTGGGTGTGCGGTGATAGGCGTATTGGCCGACAGTGCCCACATACAAAACACCCACATCCCATCACACACAGTGGAAATACACATGATAAATACATATAAATACGTTCATATTCATATCACACAGATATTATATGAGACCTACAGACATAATTATACTTAAACTCCTTGATGAATTTTAAGTAATGGCACCTAAACTAATGTGGCAGTGTCACAAGCTAAAGTATCTATTTTGTAAGTTAATGATAAACACATAGGTTGATGAAAGAACAGTAAGCTCAAATTCAAAAGCTTTTAAAGTCTACTTCTTTAAAGCATGTTTACACACACACACACACACACACACACTCTTACACTTAGGGCTACTAGGCCTACTCGTGATTTTACAAACAGTATCACTGCAGTTTTCATGTTATGATTTTAATTTGGTATGTGACCTAAGAACAATCTTAAATTAAAAAGGTGCTGATGTCTGACTTTGTGGTGCTCAGAAATAGCTGCAGCTAACGGGTATCCTCCCTCACTACACTCTGGATTAGCTGCCTGATAGGCTACGTGAGAGAACAAAGAAGTGGACATGAACGCGATGCCTTGGTAATGTTATGGATTTTGTAGTTACTGCAAATTTAACAACCTCGTTTTTATGAAACTGGAAACAATTGAACCACTTTGTCACAAGACAAAACAGAACAGATGTCTGTTACAGCCAAATATTTGTTTACGGTTAGAGTAGGCCCTATGTGCTTTGCAACTTTTTGATTTTGAAATTTCGAGGTCAACCACAAATTATTTTTGTTGTTAATTGCTTAGCCGACTTACCACTTCAACACCATTGACTGTAACTGTAACAGTTCAACACAAGCAAAACATTGCAAGCTCAATGTGTGTGTGAGTTGCTATGGGAACATACACCAATTTTAGGAAAAGGGCTGATGCTGATCGGTCTTCAGCTATTTTGGTACTATTTATTACACATCCAGAAGAATACATTTGAGTCGTTATGGGCTCTGGCTTATTATGGAGCATAATAGGAACAAAGTTATGATCAAAAAAATGATCAGGGAGGAAAAATCCGAGGAGGCACGTGCCCCCTTTATTTCAATGGGCATGACGCCACTGCACATGTGAACAAAGCAGCCCAGGCAGCAGCCCAGGCAAGGACAAAACAAATATATGTGTTTTTGTTTGTGTGTGTGTGTGTGTGTGTGTGTGTGTGTGTGTGTATAGAGGGCTGAGGTGTTGTTGCGGACAGGCCCATTTCTGACAGTCAATCTGCTGCATATTCATCAGCTGCTCTCTGTCTTAGCTGTTCTGTGTGTGTGTGTGTGTGTGTGTGTGTGTGTGTGTGTGTGTGTGTGTGCGTGTGTGTGTGTGTGTGTGTTTGGGAGGGTTGGGGTTCTGTGCTTCCATCAGTTTTGACTGCTGAGTATGAAGCTAATATGAAAATTTGTGTAAATCAGTTCTGTTTGAGTTATTGGGAAACAATTGAATGTTGTACAAATAGCATGAGAATGCAAGAGAGCAATGGTTTGTGTGTGTGTGTGTGTGTGTGTGTGTGTGTGTGTGGGTGAGCGTGTGCGTGTGCGTGTGCGTGTGCGTGTGCGCATGTGCGTGCGTGTGTGTGTGTGCGCGCGTGTGTGTGCGTGTGCGTGTGTGCGTGTGTGTGTGTGTGTGTGTGCGTGCGTGCGTGTGTGTGTGTGTGTGTGTGTGTGCGTGTGTGTGCATGCTGGACAGAGATGCAACAGAGCAAAGCATTGTGTGTAGGAGAAGTTCAGTTGTGTGTGTGTGTGCGTGTGTGTGTGTGTGTGTGTGCATGCTGTACAGAGACGCAACAGAGCAAAGCATTGTGTGTAGGAGAAGTTCAGTTGTGTGTGTGTGTGTGTGTGTGTGTGTGTGTGTGTGTGTGTGTGTGTGTGTGTGTGTGTGTGTGTGTGTGTGTGCATGGTATGTCTTGTGCTGTTTTGATCAGGAGCATTCAAGGATGATGGGGATCCGCCGAAGCAGAAAACTACTGAAGTAAATCCCCCTTTCCCCCCTCCACACACACACACACACACACCTCTCCACACACACACCACACACACCTCTCCACACACACACCACACACACTCTCCACACACACTATACACACACTCTCCACACACACTATACACACACTCTCCACACACACACACACACACACACACACACACACACACACACACCTCTCCACACACACACCTCTCCACACACACACTCACTCTCCACACACACACCACACACACACTCTCCACACACACACCTCTCCACACACACACACACTCTCCACACACACACCACACACACACTCTCCACACACACACCTCTCCACACACACACACACTCTCCACACACACACACACACTCTCCACACACACACCACACACACTCTCCACACACACACCTCTCCACACACACACCTCTCCACACACACACACACTCTCCACACACACACACACACTCTCCACACACACACCACACACACTCTCCACACACACACACACACTCTCCACACACACACACACACTCTCCACACACACACCACACACACTCTCCACACACACACACACTCTCCACACACACACACACACTCTCCACACACACACCACACACACTCTCCACACACACACACACACTCTCCACACACACACACACACTCTCCACACACACACCACACACACTCTCCACACACACACACACTCTCCACACACACACACACACTCTCCACACACACACCACACACACTCTCCACACACACACACACACTCTCCACACACACACTGCTCTCCACACACACACCACACACACTCTCCACACACACACCACACACACTCTCCACACACACACACACACTCTCCACACACACACTGCTCTCCACACACACACCACACACACTCTCCACACACACACACACACTCTCCACACACACACTGCTCTCCACACACACACCACACACACTCTCCACACACACACCACACACACTCTCCACACACACACACACACTCTCCACACACACACTGCTCTCCACACACACACCACACACACTCTCCACACACACACCACACACACTCTCCACACACACACCACACACACTCTCCACACACACACTGCTCTCCACACACACACCACACACACTCTCCACACACACACCACACACACTCTCCACACACACACCACACACACTCTCCACACACACACTGCTCTCCACACACACACCACACACACTCTCCACACACACACACCTCTCCACACACACACCACACACACTCTCCACACACACACCACACACACTCTCCACACACACACACCTCTCCACACACACACCACACACACTCTCCACACACACACCACACACACTCTCCACACACACACTGCTCTCCACACACACACCACACACACTCTCCACACACACACACACTCTCCACACACACACACACTCTCCACACACACACACTCTCCACACACACACACACTCTCCACACACACACACACTCACCCACACTCCACACACACACACACTCTCCACACACACACTGCTCTCCACACACACACCACACACACTCTCCACACACACACACACTCTCCACACACACACACACTCTCCACACACACACACACTCTCCACACACACACACACTCTCCACACACACACACACTCTCCACACACACACACACACTCTCCACACACACACCACACACACTCTCCACACACACACCTCTCCACACACACACACACACTCTCCACACACACACCACACACACACTCTCCACACACACACCTCTCCACACACACACACCTCTCCACACACACACACACATCTCCACACACACACCACACACACTCTCCACACACACACCTCTCCACACACACACCTCTCCACACACACACACACTCTCCACACACACACACACACTCTCCACACACACCCACACACACTCTCCACACACACACACACACTCTCCACACA
>NC_055968.1:36176473-36183973 GCF_018492685.1 Alosa sapidissima | reverse complement strand
CATGAATTGGACGCACTTCGCCGTTTCCAACAATTTTTCCGAGGTACGTTACCGTGGCCCTGGCAAAGTCACACTTTGCCAGATTCACCGTAAGCTGCGCCTCGGTCAAGCGATCGAACACTGACTTGAGCTTCTGCAAGTGCGAAGCCCAAGTATCACTACAAAGGACCAGATCGTCAAGATATACAGCACATCCATCTAAACCAGATATTACGCGATTCATAAGTCTCTGAAAACTTGCTGGTGCGTTACGTAACCCGAAACTCATTACTGTATAAGAATACAGTCCAAATGGTGTAATAAAAGACGAGATGTCCCGTGCTCTAGCTGTAAGCGGCACTTGCCAATAACCTTTTAAAAGGTCCAGTTTAGTTACAAATTTAGCTGGTCCCACTTCGTCAATGCAGTCTTCAATTCGGGGTATCGGGAAACTATCACTTTTAGTGACACTGTTCACCTTACGAAAATCTGTGCAGAACCGAACCGTTTTGTCCGGTTTGTCAACGAGAATGCATGGAGAGGCCCATTCAGACGAAGAAGGCACAGCGATATTATTTTCAAGCATATACTGAATCTCAGCTTCCATCAGCTTTCGTTTATCTGGAGACACACGATAAAAACGTTGTTTAATCGGCACAGAGTCACCTACATCAATATCGTGTTCACTCCATGTTGTTCGGGATGGGGTGTCACCAAACAGAACGGGATATTTACTAATGAGCTGGATCAATTCGGCCCGCTGAGACGGCGGCAAATATGCAAACAAGTTATCCAGCTGGGCCAAACATTCCGAATTTGTCAACCGCCCCCTTAAAATTCCATCACTTGGTGAAACAAGCTCACCGTCAATTTCGTTACCTGGGCCACAATCAAGCACTGGGGCAGAAGCTAAAACAGGTTTAACGCAAACCGAATCATAGTAAGGCTTCATCATATTAACATGGAACAGAGTGGACTTCTTCCTACGAGACGGAGTAGAAACCAAGTAATTTTCATCAGACACTTTTCGTAAGACAGTGTATGGACCATTAAACTTTGACTCAAAAGGTGAACCAACTAATGGGCGAAGCACAAGAACACGATCACCCTCTTCAAATGAACGAAGCTCAACTGTGCGGTCATATAAGCGCTTCATTTTTCGCTGCACGCACTCTAAATTTTGCTTCGCAATTTCACGCACTCGAGACAGTCGATCCTTGAAGCTATTCACATAAGCCTCAATACTTTTAGGCGGTTCAGTTTTATTTCCAACCTCACTCAATACGGACAAAATTCCCTTAACTTTATGTCCGAAAACTAAGTCATTCGGGCTAAAGCCCGTACTCTCTTGGACAACCTCGCGAGCTGCCAGCATAAGCCACGGTAGAGCTTCTTCCCAGTCCGCATCTAATTGAACACTGTAAGCGCGCAAGAGCGACTTCATAGCATCATCGTTGACTCTTAGGCCTGCAGTAAAGACTCCTGACATGATACCTAATGATTTGGCTGCAGATTGTCTAATGTCTTATCTGCCTTTCATTACAAATGGCCTTGTTTCTTTGTCGGGTCATGATGTTCCAGTGAGAATCCTGCGTGACACAGGAGCAGAACAGAGAACAGACTTAACATTTTCAAACGCCCTCTGACAATTTAATGTCCACACATACTTCTCCCCATCCCTTAAAAGAGAGGTCAAAGGGGCCATAACTCTGCGGACACGGACACGAAATTGCCAAACAGTGTGTGTGTCCACGAGTACATATGTATAAGTATATATTTATGCACAGGAACATGTATGTGTCTGTTAACACAGACAGGACTTTTTTTCCTATACCATGTCCCTCATGTTGTGACATTTTAAGACATGTTGTGCTGCCAGGGCAGCAGAGGGCCCTTCTCCAAGAAGTATGGCCATTTTATTATTGTCTTCAATGTCTATAAAATTTGGTATGACTTTTTGGATGTTTGTGAAAAAGGTCTGTCTTAAAGTGTCATATTTTTGGCAGTGAAGAAGAAAGTGCTCCTCTGTCTCAACCTCCTCTCCTCTGAGCCTGTACTTGGTCAGGATGTGCCTCTGCTTTGTATCTCTGACAGAGATGAGATATTCAGCCAATTCATATTCTCTTTTTAGGATCAGATAGGAATTCATTCTACTTTGGTTGGTAGTTTGGTTTGTCCAATGCTCTAAATAATCTTCTTTTGCTTGATTCATTATTTTGTTGACTCTAATTGATGTTTAGGAAGCAGCGCTGGACTGAGCTTGATCTTTGTTAGTTTTTGTTATTGAGTTAGTTAACTTCAGTACCAGATGGCTCAGAGGACTCTTTTCAGGGTTCAGCTCCTGGGTTTTCAGTGCCTCAAAATGGAGAGAGTTTTTGGGACTGCTGTTCAAATGCATCCAGAATTCTTTTTTGAATACTTAATACCAATGGAAAGCGGCCTAATTCTGCCCTACATGCATTGTTGGGTGTTTTTGTTTGAACTTTTAATATTGTTCGGCAGAGTTCTGCATGTAGGGCTTCAGTTGGATGCTTGTCCCACTTTGTGTAGTCGTGCATACTGAGTGGACCCCAAACCTCGCTTCCATACAGCGCAATAGGCTGGATTATGCTGTCAAATATTTTGCACCAGATTGTAATTGGAATGTTTATTTTGTGAATGTTTATTTTCTTTTTATAGCATAGAGTGCTCTTTGGGCTTTTTCTTTTAGTGCATTCACTGCCATGCTGAAACTTCCTGATGCAGTAAGTACTAGACCAAGGTAAGTGTACTGCATTGTGTGCTCTAGGGCGGTGCTGCCTACGCTGAACCTGTATCTGTGTTCCTGACACCTGGGCTTTTTTTGGAAGATCATAACTTTGGTCTTTGTTGGATTTACTGTCAGCGCCCAGGACTGGCAGTACTGCTCCAGCTGATCGAGGAGCTGTTGCAGTCCCTGTTGTGAGGGCGACATAAGAACCAAGTCATCGGCAAAAAGCACGTTTCTTGGAGTCTGAGTCCAGGGGCTGTAGACTGTTCCAACTGCACCGCTAACTCATTGATGTAAATATTGAATAATGTTGGACTCAGCCCTGTCTCACTCCTCTGTCCGTTTTTCTCCAATTTTTATACTGAATTTAGAATTTGAGTACATTGATTTAATTAAATCAAAGGTTTTACCCCCTACACCACAAGTTTGTAATATAATCCATCATGCCAAATAGAGTCAAATGCTTTTTTAAAATCTACAAAACAAGCAAATATCTTTCCATTATTTTTGTATTTTACATGTTTATTGATTAGGGTGTGCAGGGTGTAAATGTGATCTGTTGTTCGGTGGTTTTTGAGAAATCCAATTTGGCTTTTACTGAGGGTATTGTGTTCGTTAAGGAAGGTTTGAAGCCTGTCATTTAAAATACAACTAAATACCTTCCCCAGATTACTGTTCACACAGATACCTTGTTGCACTGTTGACTTACTTATTTGCACTATCACCATGACCACTATCACCATTGCACTATCACCATGACACTCATTCACACAGAGCACCTTAGAGCACCTTACCATACCTTACTATGCACAGAGAATCACAGGCTCAGTCCCTGCCTCAGTCATTGCAAGCACCTCTTATTTATTAATCACCACTATGTGGATACTGTTTTTAGAATTGATTTAGATTAAGTGTTATAATTTGTAATTTTGTTATTTGTATTTTAGTATATTTTTATATATTGTATTAAGTGTTAGTATAATTTGTATTTTAGTATATTTTGTCAGACACCAAACAGGACGAGGACCACAATTGCGTCACGTTCAAAAGTTTATTTAAGGGTTGGGGGTTTCAGGGGTTCCGGGGGGGGTACAGGAGTTCCAAGAGTCTGCGTGTGTGTGTTCCCCCAGTAGCCGAACAGCGAAGGCAGGAGCTGGATGATCCGGGAAGTCCTGGGGGAAACACACACACAACAGCAATTGAAACGAAGCAGCAGTACAGTCAAGGACTAGGCGGTATTCGTAGAAGAGGGACGGAAGGCAGGTCAAGATTACCGGGGCTGGAGAACACAGAAGTAGTCGAGCGGGTCCGGGATCACAGGCAAAGAGTCAGAGGCGTTTTCAATAAACAGGCAGGTAACTGGTGCTGGTTGCAGACGATCTGACAAGTGTGGACTGAAAAGCAAGGCTTTATATAGAGGGCATGATGAGTGGTGAATGCAGTGCAGCTGGTAGGTAACGAGGGTGAGGCAGAGCAGAGCAGGAACAGGTGGAGGTCATCAGACTTCAATCAGCACGTGTTACCAGGCAGAGAGAGAGCTCATGACAGAACCCCCCCCCTAAGGGACGGCCCCAGAAGTCCCCAAGAGTGACACCACGTCGGGAGGGCGGAGGGGAGCCGGTGGAGGGCTAGAATTCCTCCGAGCGGTCCGAGTGAACATCCTCATCCTCGGAGGGAGCTGGAGGGTCGTGGACAGAAGACGGGACAGGTACCGAGACAGGGTCAGGGTCAGGCACATGACAGGAAGCCGGGCGGGCAGGACGGTTAGGGACCCCTCTGGGGCGGCCCCTACGGATTGCAGGTTGATCAGGATGCAGACGGTGGAAGTCGGCGATGAGTGTCCGGTCCACAATCCGACTGGCTGGCACCCAGGTTCTCTCCTCAGGTCCATAGCCCTCCCAGTCGACGAGATACTGGAGGCCCCTACCTCGCCGTCTGGACCGAAGCAGGCGTCGAACGGTGTACACCAGCCCACCGTCAATGAGGCGAGGAGGAGGAGGAGGAAGCGGCACGGGGACCAGCGGGCTTTCATGCGTCGGCTTGACTTTCGAAACATGGAAAGTAGGGTGCACCCTCATGGAGGTTGGCAACTGGAGCCGGACTGCGGTTGGGCTGATGACCCTCTGGATAGGGAACGGGCCGAGGAATCGAGGTGCCAGTTTACGCGATTCCACCCGCAGTGGGAGATCCTTGGCTGACAGCCACACCTTCTGGCCAACACGGTAGGCGGGTGCCGGCGATCTTCGGCGGTTAGCCCCAGTGGCATAGCTGACAGCTGACTTGAGTAGCGTGGCACGAGCTTGTGACCAGGTACGACGGCAACGGCGGGCATAGGCGAGGGCAGACGGGCAGGACACATCTCCTTCCTGGCTGGGGAACAGGGGGGGCTGGTAGCCATACACACACTGGAAAGGTGACATACCAGTGGCAGAGCAGGTGAGGGAGTTGTGAGCATACTCTATCCACATCAGTTGTTGTGCCCAAGCCTGGGGTTTGCGAGAAACCATGCACCGCAGCGCCTTCTCCAGCTCCTGGTTTGCCCGCTCGGATTGACCATTGGACTGGGGGTGGAACCCAGAGGTGAGACTCACTGTGGCCCCTAGAAGACGGCAGAACTCCTTCCAGAATGTAGAGGTAAATTGCGGGCCTCGGTCAGAGACAACATCCCTGGGCAGCCCGTGTAGACGGAAGACATGATCAAGAACAGCCTGGGCAGTCTCTCTGGCAGATGGCAGTTTAGGGAGGGGAATGAAGTGTGCCATCTTGCTAAACCGGTCAACCACAGTGAGAATGACAGTCATCCCACCTGATGGTGGGAGGCCAGTTACAAAGTCCAAGGAGACGTGGGACCAGGGTCGTGTGGGCACAGGCAAGGGCTGGAGTAAACCAGCGGGGGGCCGAGTGGAGGACTTGTTCTGATTGCAGGTGGGGCAGGCACGGACGAATTCTCGGACATCCCTTCTCAAAGACGACCACCAAAAGCGCTGGGCAAGGAGATGGCAGGTGCGGGCGGAGCCCGGGTGGCAGGCAAGGCGGGAGTTGTGTCCCCACTGTATGACCCGGGACCTCAAATTATCTGGGACGAAGAGACGACCGTCTGGGCATGCACTGGGACTGGGATGGTCACGGAGGGCCTCTTGAATTTCCTCCTCGATATCCCAGGTCAGGGCAGCTACGACGCAGGGATCGGGCAGAATTGATGCAGGTTCCTGGGAAGGGGCGTCATCCTTATGAAACTGACGGGAGAGAGCGTCCGGCTTGGTGTTCCGAGAACCTGGGCGGTATGACAGGGTGAAGTTGAATCTGGTGAAAAACAAGGCCCAGCGGGACTGTCTGGGGTTAAGACGTTTGGCATTGCGGATGTATTCGAGGTTTTTGTGATCGGTCCAGACCAGGAACGGAACTGTGGACCCCTCCAGCCAGTGACGCCACTCCTCCAGGGCAAGCTTGACAGCCAACAGCTCACGGTTTCCAACATCATAATTGCGCTCTGCAGGTGAAAGCCGGCGAGAGAAAAATGCACAGGGGTGCAACTTGTTGTCCTCCTCTGCCCGTTGAGAGAGTATGGCCCCGACTCCCACGTCTGAGGCATCCACCTCGACAACGAACTGCCGGTCTGAATCCGGCATCTGGAGGATGGGGGCAGTGGTGAACCGGGCCTTGAGGGTATGAAAGGCTGTGTTGGCCTCTGGGGTCCAGGAAAAGGGGTGTTTGATGCTGGTCAGAGCTGTGAGGGGAGCGGCGACGGAGCTGTAGTTCCGGATGAATTTCCGGTAGAAATTGGCAAAACCGAGGAATTGCTGCAGCTTCTTCCTATTCCCCGGAACTGGCCAGGAGGTAACTGCCGAGACCTTTGCGGGGTCCATCTGGATATTGCCTTCAGCGACGATGTATCCCAGGAATGACACAGTCTGAGCATGGAACTCGCATTTCTCCGCCTTGACATAGAGAGAGTTCTCCAGGAGCCGTCGAAGAACCAGCTGGACATGACGGGTGTGTTCGGACAGAGTTCTGGAGAAAATTAAGATGTCGTCCAGGTACACGAAGACGAATTTATTCAGCATGTCCCGCAGCACATCATTCACCAGCGCCTGGAATACCGCTGGGGCGTTGGTGAGGCCAAATGGCATTACCAGGTACTCATAATGGCCGGTGTGGGTGTTGAATGCTGTCTTCCACTCGTCACCCTCCCTTACTCGCACTAGGTGGTAAGCATTTCTAAGGTCCAGTTTGGTGAAAATAGTGGATCCCTGGAGCAATTCAAAAGCAGAGGTGAGTAAAGGCAGAGGGTACCGGTTCTTCACTGTGACATCATTCAGACCTCGATAATCAATGCAGGGGCGAAGAGAACCATCTTTCTTTCCCACAAAGAAGAACCCGGCACCAGCAGGAGAGGAAGACGGGCGGATGAGTCCAGCTGCCAGGGAGTCCCTGATGTAATCCTCCATAGTTTTTCTTTCAGGAGGGGATAGTGAGTAGAGGTGACCTTTGGGTGGAGCAGTCCCAGGGAGGAGATCAATGGCACAGTCGTACGGACGGTGTGGGGGCAGAGATGTGGCTTTGGTCTTGTTGAACACCTCTCGGAGGCCATGGTAACATTCAGGGACATTAGAAATGTCGTGGGCAATGCTGGGGGGTACTGAGCCGGGGGGCAGCGAGGCAGCACGCAAACAGGTCAGGTGGCAGGCATTTCCCCACTCTTTCACAGTTCCGGAGGCCCAATCGAGGTGAGGATTGTGGAGACGGAGCCAAGGGTAGCCCAGGATTAGGGG
>NC_055968.1:36163973-36171473 GCF_018492685.1 Alosa sapidissima | reverse complement strand
GGCAGACAGCTCTTCTCATGCTCTCTTGGGTACACACACGTGCAGAACATTATTTCCACTTGAGAATCATCTCTGAACTGCACCTGACCTTGAGCACACACACATCCTGCAGCCCGCCGATGATGCGATCACATCTCAGCACACACACATCCTGCAGCCCGCCGATGATGCGATCACATCTCAGCACACACACATCCTGCAGCCCGCCGATGATGCGATCACATCTCAGCACACACACATCCTGCAGCCCGCCGATGATGCGATCACATCTCAGCACACACACATCCTGCAGCCCGCCGATGATGCGATCACATCTCAGCACACACACATCCTGCAGCCCGCCGATGATGCGATCACATCTCAGCACACACACATCCTGCAGCCCGCCGATGATGCGATCACATCTCAGCACACACACATCCTGCAGCCCGCCGATGATGCGATCACATCTCAGCACACACACATCCTGCAGCCCGCCGATGATGCGATCACATCTCAGCACACACACATCCTGCAGCCCGCCGATGATGCGATCACATCTCAGCACACACACATCCTGCAGCCCGCCGATGATGCGATCACATCTCAGCACACACACATCCTGCAGCCCGCCGATGATGCGATCACATCTCAGCACACACACATCCTGCAGCCCGCCGATGATGCGATCACATCTCAGCACACACACATCCTGCAGCCCGCCGATGACCAGTCCTCTTCTCCACATGTCTCTCCTCCTCTCCTCTCCTCCACTTCTGTTTCCTCTCCTCTCTCCACCTCTCCTCTCCTCTCTCCTCCTCTCCTCTCCTCTCCTCTCTCCTCCTCTCCTCTCTCCGCCACCTTCCTCCTCTCCTCTCCTCCTCTCTCCTCCTCTCCTCTCTCCAACTCTCTCCTCCTCTCCTCTGCTCTCTCCTCCTCTCCTCTCCTCTCTCCTCTCCTCTCCTCTCTCCTCCTCTCCTCTCCTCTCCTCTCTCCTTCTCTCCTCTCTCCACCTCCCTCTTCCTCTCCTCTCCTCTCTCCTCCTCTCCTCTGCTCTCTCCTCCTCTCCTCTCCTCTCCTCCTCTCTCCTCCTCTCCTCTCCTCTCTCCTTCTCTCCTCCTCTCCTCTCCTCTCTCCTCCTCTCCTCTTTTCTCTCCTCTCCTCTCTCCAACTCTCTCCTCCTCTCCTCCGCTCTCTCCTCCTCTCCTCTCTCCTCCTCTTCTCTCTCCTCCTCTCCTCTCTACTCCTCTCCTCTCTCCTCCTTTCCTCTCTCCTCCTCTCCTCTCTCCTCCTCTCCTCTCCTCTCCTCTCATCTATCCTCCTCTTCTCTCCTCTCCTCTGCTCTCCTCTCCTCTCCTCTCCTCTCTCCTCCTCTCCTCTCTCCTCCTCTCCTCTGCTCTCTCCTCCTCTGCTCTATCCTCCTCTCATCTCCTCTATCCTCCTCTTCTCTCCTCTCCTCTCCTCTCCCCTTCTCTCCTCTCCTCTATCCTCCTCTCCTCTCTCCTCCTCTCCTCTCTCCTCCTCTCCTCTTCTCTCCACATCAATGTTTCCTTTCATCTCCGCCAAGCAGGTGATGTTTCCACTTCACTATCTGTCTGTGTGTCTGTCTGTCTGTGTGTGTGTGTGTGTGTGTGTGTGTGTGTGTATGTGTCTGTCTGTCTGTCTCTGTCTGTGTGTGTGTGCGTGTGTGTGTGTGTGTGTGTGTGTGTGTCTGTGTGTGTGTGTGTGTTGGTCAGCTAAATTATGCCTTTGTACAGGGAGAGGTGGAGCTTGGGAGGAAAATGTCATGAGCATGTCCAGATGGGTGCTTCCTTTAACACTTTCACTCTGTTTCACTCTCTCTTTCAGAGTTTGTAATTATAGAAAGAAAACAAACTTACACACATACACTATTTGAATCCAAATTCAACAGCAACACACTGATGTGCTTTATATAACACACTGTAGTCTTTGTGTTCCTGTTTCTATTGTCATTTTCTCAGACTTAGTCTGTGCAATTCAAATGTAGAATTTATGCAGTGATCAGCTGACATTTTTTCAACAAAAGTTTTTACAAAAAAACAAATATTCTTCATAGAAATAAAAAAATAGAATCACAGTTATCAATGTTTACTCTAAACAAATAAAACATGTAGCAACAAAATCAAAGTAAAAAGAAAAAAATCAATTATTGGAGAAACTGCTATTGTATGTGTGTGTGTGTGTGTGTGTGTGTGTGTGTGTGTGTGTGTGTGTGTTGCTCCTGGCCCATGACTGCAACGACCGCACATGGGCCCACCTTTGGCCTAATCTATCTGCTGAATTGGTACATATATAAAGTTTGCTTATTTCAACCCATATAGCCTACACAAACAATCTTAAATTGCGGAGATAACATTTGTTAGACAGGTAAAGTTATCATGCATACATGCAACATGCATAAGAGCCTTAATAGGCTAATATAAGAACACAGCTGGCACTCACGGTCGCGGTTAACATTAGGCTATATTAATTCATCAACTTGATCAATGTGCTTGTTGAACGATGTGTCCCTAGTTTCCCTGTCATAGCTACTGTCTTTGGTGTAATCTCAGCTGGCTGCCTTCCAATGACGTTGGCGACAAATGATGATCTGAGCTGATAGATCTAACATCAAGGCCTACTTCCCTAACTTGGGCTGATCATACATAGCCTAGGCCAGTCATAATTATGGGGCAACGCTTTGGGCGAACGCAATGTTCATAAACGAAACAGGCATGAGAAGGGAGATGATTTTCTGTCGATTCAACGAAATCAAGTTTGCCATCGTTGCACAAGTCGCCTAGCCCTGGCAGCAAATGTAATTTGCTGCCGCTAGGGGCGCGTCTAGATTTCTAGGCTACAAGTCGCCAAATTTCTCGCTACATAAATCTAATATAGTGTAAATCTAGCAACAAGGTCACTAAATTGGTAGCACTGAGCACTGACAGGTCTAGACCAAGAAAGTGACTTGGATAGACTTCCAGGTCACAGAAATCGGAAAAAATAAATATCAAAATCAGTTTTGGGCCTGATGCAGTTTTTTAAACGTTCTGCTTTTGATCTGATCATGAAATCAAAAGTCTGAAAAACAAAGCATTATTTGTTGGTTTGTATCACATTCATAAACAAATAATGAAAAAACAAGTCCTTTTTTCGTTTTTTTTTTTTCATTTTGGATTCTCAATTGAATATCAAATGAATGAATGATACACGGACACATTGGTGGACGCCGGGGCTCTGGAGCTCTTCTTAACACTTTCACTCTCTTAAACATTTTCATTCACTCTCTTTAACACTCAGGGCCAGATGTACTAACGCTTTTGCGCCCATTTCAGGCGTATTTGTTTCGCAACGGGCGTGTAAAATCATTGCGAGGTATGTACAAACAGGCCGCAATGATGTAAAAGCGCAAACTGCCTGTCATGGGAGCTGAAAGTGGCAGATTGCGATTGTCATGTCATGCATATGCATTCATGGGAGGATCCAGGGGAAAGTGGGAGTTTAGCGTAAAAAGATGGGAGGGGAAGAGTAAAGAGCGCCTAGTTATGTATTCCGCGGTATATACAAAGACTGCTCCTGAAAGCGCACGTCTATTCTGCGCCTAAATACTTACTTACGCCTTGTAAAAGCAGGTGTTAATCCACATTGCAGTTCAATGTGTCAATAAGAGAACCTTTCAAAGACAACAGAATCGCTATTTAGAACACCAGTTTTTGTGGTGAAAGTATTTGTACTACCAAAAGCAACCTTAACTTTCGTTGGCCTTTCGCATGTCTTACTTTCACTTTCACGTCATTCACTTCAACTTTCCTACTTCCTAGATTTGACCAATCTTCCATAGCCTACGTGCACAAGTAGTTTGAGTAGAACTACTGATCTTCATTATCTCCCTGCTTGTTGACATCTTATCATGTATGGTATTATTTCATGATCGCTAAACGTTTGATTATTTTTAATGTTGTCATCAGTTAACTTCATTCAACTGCGCTTGTAGGCGCTGCCATTCAGTTGTGGACGTTCGTAAATTGCGTTTATGGGCGGAGAAGGGCAGAGAAAGGCGCAGTTTACACTAAGGATTGAACGATTGATAAATACGACGGAAATTTGGGTCTGACAGCGCTCGCAATCTGCGGTGTGTGCATGGCGCTGATAACGCTACGTTTGCAAATGTACGTACAACTGGCCCTCACTCTCTTAAACACTTTCAGTCACTCTCTTTAAACACTGACTCTCTTAAACACTTTCTCTCACTCTCTTTAAACACTGACTCTCTTAAACACTTTCACTCACTCTCTTTAACACTCACTCTCTTACTCACTCTCTTAAACACTTTCACTCACTCTCTTTAACACTCACTCTCTTAAACACTTTCACTCACTCTCTTTAACACTCACTCTCTTAAACACTTTCACTCACTCTCTTTACACTGACTCTCTTTAACACTTCCACTCTGTAACTCTCTTTAACACTCACTCTCTTTAACACTGACTCTCTTCAACACTTCCACTCTGTAACTCTCTTTAACACTGACTCATCTTTAACACTTCCACAGCTGCACTACAGCGTCCCCCTCGTCTTCTTTGTCTTGTTCTATTTCCACTCTCTCCTTCCTTCTCCTCTTTCTTTTCTACTCCTTTTTCTGTTCAATCTGTCTCTTCCTCACACCATCATGCGTCCTCTTTTATTGCTCCTTTCAATTTTTTCCTCTCCTCTCCTCTCCTCCTCTCCTCTCTTCCTCCTCTCTCCTCCCTCTCTCCCCTCTCTCTCCTCCCTCTCCTCCTCTCCTCTCTTCCTCCTCTCTCCCCTCTCTCTCTCCTCCCTCCCTCCTCTCTCCCCTCCCTCTCTCCTCCCTCTCCTCCTCTCCTCTCTTCCTCCTCTCCTCCCTCTCTCCCCTCCTCCTCTCTCTCTCCTCCTCTCCTCTTCATTCTTCTCTCTCCCCTCTCTCTCCTCCCTCTCTCCCCTCCTGCTCTCCTCCCCTCCTCTTCTCTTTCCTCCTTCTCAGCTCTCCGTGTCGGTCCTTCGCTTCCGATCGCCACTTCAGCAACGCCACTGTTTGAGATATGAGACTCTTCCTCAGGGCCCTGCAAAGAGGCCTGCTGGTAGATGTGCTTATGTAATTAAGAACAGACTTTGTGTTCTGTGAATACCACATGTTGACTTCAAATATTAGCATATTTTGTTTCTGACATATCAGGTTTTGACAAAGGCGTGGAATGAAATGTGGAATATTTTGAATGTGACATAATTCCTCAAGTGCAATACTTACCCTCCCTAACTCAACCCCAAACCCCCAACATCTAACACTCACACACATACACACACATATCGAAACAGTTGCACACACTTGTGTCTTTCAAACATGTTTTTGCATAGCACACAACTTGACAGCCAACTCCACTAAAAAAAAGATGAGAAAAAGAAAAGAGAAACTTGTGTGTCCCTTGTCGAGGGAGCGAGTCTTGCTCTGGAAGACCAAATGAAGAAAAATGATTTCAATTCTGCGGCCCTTGTCTCCTCGTACTTCCCAGCGGGTCGAGAGCCAATTACGGCCTCGCAGGCTGCCGCCACATTGCATGCTGGGACGGGAGCGTGCAGGGCAGCTTAGCGCAGGATCCCATTTGAGACGTACCTGCAATAAAAAAGATGAAGTCTGCGGGGAAAACAAGCTCTGCCGCTCCATGCCATTTCAGGGAGCATCCCGTCCCGCCTGACAGAACACATTACCATGGAATCCAGTTTCAGTGCGGAGAGCAGCGGGGGGCCGGTCCAAGGGGGGGGGGGGGGGCAGACAGGGGGGGAGGCCCAGGGGGTCATTTAGCAGAGCGGAGCGCAGCCACCCACCGACCCCCCGGGGGGGGGGGGGGGGGGGGGGGGCGGGGATGGCGCAGGCAGGGGGGTCCACGAAAGGAGCTGAAACTTCTGACATCCTCCCCAAAATTACCCCCACCACACCTCCTCCCACACCCCGGCCCCTGACATCCTGAGCTCGTCGCCCTGGGCGACCAGGCCCCATGGCCCCACAGACCGGAACGGATGGAGGACACACAAACAGCGGAGGTGGTGTTTACGGTCAGGAGGACGGATGGAATCAAGTGCCCACCGGGTCGGGGGGGGGGGGGGGGGGGGGGGGGATGAACAACACAGGACCCTGAGAGAAGCGTAGCAGAATGTGTGTGTGGTGTGTGTGTGTGTGTGTGTGTGTGTGTGTTGGGGCCGCATCTCTGTGCGTAACAGAATGTGTGTGTCTGTGTGTGTGTGTGTGTGTGTGCGTTGGGGCCGCAGCCCTGTGCGTAACAGAATGTGTGTGTGTGTGTGTGTGTGTGTGTGTGTGTGTGTGTGTGGTGTGTGTGTTGGGGCCGCAGCCCTGTGCGTAACAGAATGTGTGTGTGTGTGTGTGTGTGTTGGGGCCGCAGCCCTGTGCGTAACAGAATGTGTGTGTGTGTGTATGTGTGTGTGTGTGTGTGTGTGTGTGTGTGTGTTGGGGCCGCAGCCCTGTGCGTAACAGAATGTGTGTGTGTGTGTGTGTGTGTGTGTGTGCGTGTGTGTGTGTGTGTGTGTGTGTGTGTGTGTGTTTGGGCCGCATCCCTGTGCGTAACAGAATGTGTGCGTGCGTGTGTGTGTGTGTGTGTGTGTGTTGGGGCCGCATCCCTGTGTGTAAACAGAATGTGTGTGTGTGTGTGTGTGTGTGTGTGTGGTGCGTGTGTGTGTGTGTGTGTGTGCGTGTGTGTGTGTGTGTGTGTGTGTCGTGTGGTGTGTGTGTGGGGGCCGCATCCCTGTGCGTAACAGAATGTGTGTGTGTGTGGGGCCACATCCCTGTGCGTAACAGAATGTGTGTGTGTGTGTGTGTGTGTGTGTGTGTGTGTTGGGGCCGCATCCCTGTGCGTAACAGAATGTGTGTGTGTGTGTGTGTGTGTGTGGGGCCACATCCCTGTGCGTAACAGAATGTGTGTGTGTGTGGGGCCGCATCCCTGTGCGTAACAGAATGTGTGTGTGTGTGTGGGGCCACATCCCTGTGCGTAACAGAATGTGTGTGTGTGTGGGCCGCATCCCTGTGCGTAACAGAATGTGTGTGTGTGTGTGGGGCCACATCCCTGTGCGTAACAGAATGTGTGTGTGTGTGGGGCCGCATCCCTGTGCGTAACAGAATGTGTGTGTGTGTGTGGGGCCACATCCCTGTGCGTAACAGAATGTGTGTGTGTGTGTGGGGCCGCATTCCCTGTGCGTAACAGAATGTGTGTGTGTGTTGGGGCCGCATCCCTGTGCGTAACAAGAATGTGTGTGTGTTTGTGGGGCCACATCCCTGTTGCGTAACAGAATGTGTGTGTGTGTGTGTGTGTGTGTGTGTGTTGGGGCCGCATTCCTGTGCGTAACCAGGATGTGTGTGTGTGTGTGTGGGGGCCACATCCCCTGTGCGTAACAGAATGTGTGTGTGGTGTGTGTGTGTGTGTGTGTGTTGTGTGTTGGGGCCGCATCCCTGGTCGTAACAGAATGTGTGTGTGTGTGTGTGGTGTGGGTGTGGGG
>NC_055968.1:36161900-36163773 GCF_018492685.1 Alosa sapidissima | reverse complement strand
GACAGCACTTTACTGTAAATAAATAATGTATGATAGACAGGCTGACAGCCTTACTCTCTGTGCCCACGCCACGTGTGTGTGTGTGTGTGTGTGTGTGTGTGTGTGTGTGTGTATGAGCACTGTATGTGTGTGTGTGTCTGTGTGTGTGTGCGGGTGGGTGTGTGCCTGTTTATGTGTGTGTGTGTGTGTGTGAGTGCGTGTGTGTGTGTGTGTACTGTATGTGTGTATGTGTATGTGGCTACCCACCCCAGCAGCACCCTAGAGAGGGTGGGTGGGGGCAGGGGTAAGGGGCGAGGGTGGGTGGGGGCAGTGTCTGACCATCTGAGTAAAATCTCATAGGCAGCACATGGCCGACTGCTGACGGCTCATTGAAGAACACCGCGAGATATCCTTTAAACAGACGTCTTATTTCAATAGCTCCCTGACATCATGTTTAATGATCACACACACACACACACACACACACACACACACACACACACTACACACACATCATGTTTAATGATCAGGGCTTGCAGGGAAGGACAGGTACAAATCAATGGGATTAGCCAAAGGACTCCATCGCCGTATCGACAGGACTCCTGGTTTCCATGGTCACAGACACAAACAAAGCTATCTTCGGAGGACAATCCTGAGATTGGGGGATGGAAGGATTAGAGAGACATCATGGGAGAAATATTCAAGGACAGAGGTGTTTAAAGAGCGGGGTCATCGCTGCATCCCTGAGAGCCAATGTAAACAGAGCTGGGACACTGTGGAGAGCAGGGGGGGGGCAGTATGTGTGTGTGTGTGTGTGGGGGGGGGGGGGGGGGCAGTATGTGTGTGTGTGTGTGTGGGGGGGGGGGGGGGGCAGTATGTGTGTGTGTGTGGGGGGGGGGGGGTTGTGCGTGTGTGTGTGTGGTGGGGGGGGGGGGTTTGTGAGTGTGTGTGTGGTGGTGGGGGGGTGGCGTGAGTGTGTGTGTGTGGTGGGTGCAGTGTGTGTGGGGGGGGGGGTTGTGAGTGTGTGGTGGTGGGGGGGGGCGTGAGTGTGTGTGTGTGGGGTTGGGTTGTGAGGGTGTGTGTGGGCTGGGTGTGTGGGTTGGTGGTGTGAGTGTGTGTGTGGGGGGGGGGGGGGGGTTTGTGAGTGTGTGTGTGGTGGTGGGGGGGGCGTGAGTGTGTGTGTGGTGGTGGGTGCAGTGTGTGTGGGGGGGGGGTTGTGAGTGTGTGTGTGTGTGTGTGTTGGGGTGGGGTTGTGAGTGTGTGTGTGTGTTGGGGGGGGTTGTGAGTGTGTGTGTATGGTGGGTGCAGTGTGTGTGGGGGGGGGGTTGTGAGTGTGTGGTGGTGGGGGGGGCGTGAGTGTGTGTGTGTGGGGTTGGGTTGTGAGGGTGTGTGTGGGCTGGGTGTGTGGGTTGGTGGTATGAGTGTGTGTGTGTGGGGGGGGGGGGGGTTGTGAGTGTGTGTGTGGTGGTGGGGGGGGCGTGAGTGTGTGTGTGTGGTGGGTGCAGTGTGTGTGGGGGGGGGGTTGTGAGTGTGTGTGTGTGTTGGGGTGGGGTTGTGAGTGTGTGTGTGTGTTGGGGGGGGGTTGTGTGTGTGTGGTGGTGGGGGGGGCGTGAGTGTGTGTGTGTGGTGGGTGCAGTGTGTGTGGGGGGGGGGGGTTGTGAGTGTGTGTGTGTGTTGGGGGGTTGGGTGTGCGGTGCTCAGGCTGTAGCCTGGAGTCAGGGGAGAAAAGGGTTGTTGCTATGACGTCCCTGCCACGGTGGGGGGGGGGGCTGGATGTTAGTGTCTCCCCAGCGTGCCAAGAAGTCAGGTCGTGTCAGTAGGGATCTTTGTACACAGGCTTCTTTGACTGCTGCTGCTGCTGCAGTTACACTCATAGGCCACTGACACACACACA
>NC_055968.1:36126900-36156900 GCF_018492685.1 Alosa sapidissima | reverse complement strand
AGGGGCGCGGTGATGTGTAGCTCGACTTGATCTTACCGTAGTGTGACAGTCAACCATTTATTTATTTATTTGTTTATTTATTTATTTATGTATTTATTTGTTTGTTTGTTTATTTATTGCATGATGGGAAGTGAACCACAATATCAAGAGAAAATAAGAAGATAAAATATAAAGCATTTATGTGTATGTGACTGACAGCTGAAAAAGAAAAGGGGTCTAGGGGGTATTTATTTAAACAACAGGATTTAAAACAAAGGAATCATAAAGAGAATGGCAATAATTTCATTATTATCTAATTATTACAGTAGATCTCATTATTAGAGTGTCATTTTGTGGGCCCCCTTGTCCTGGGTCCTCCTGCATATAGGTAATAGCAAATGTGAATGCCTGTGTGTGTGTGTGTGTGTGTGTGTGTGTCCTCCTACAAACCATTGTGCAAATGCCTCAGTCAATCCCTGGCATTCCTGGCCTGACTGCCGCGGTCACCTAATCTTCTGGAGGGATTCATGAGGCACGGCAGTGGGCCGACAGGAGCAGCGGGCAGCCCCACACACACCCCAAGGTCAGCCCGATGGACTTATAGGAGATTGGCACACTCCCACCCCGATACACAGCTTATGGCAAACTTCATTTTCAGCTGTCTTAAATGTGGTTGTCCTTTCACATGGTTTCACGTTGGATTTTTCTTTGATGAACATACTGAAAAATATAACATTCAATAGTGGTTCAATAAATCTAGCATCATCGTTGGCTGCAGCTGTGTGAGAATTATTGCGACACAGCAGAAAATACACAATACAGAATAGGTCTACGGCGCACAGCATGGGACTGTACCGTAGGCTATTGTATTGGTAAAGTGGAATCTTTTCGTAATTTTCAAAGGTATGCCATTGTTTAGGTTCCCGCATCCTCACCTCACAACAAAGCCCGACTGGAACAACAAACCCTTAATAAAGAGGGCTCCGCGTGACTGTGTCTGCGTGGACTCAGCTGCCATAGAAACAACCCGGAGCGAACAAAACCGCGTGCCCTCAAAACCCAAACAGGCGCGGAGGCGACAGCAGCCCGCCTAAAGCACACACGCTGCGCGCCTAATGGATGTCGCTGTCGTTTTCCCAGCTTGCAAAAAATCCCAGTCGCGAAACGTTACGTCAAATTAGGCCCCTGCAATTTCCCGCATTTTTAGCCTAGATCTAGGCGTCTGAAAATGCTGCCATTTAATTCCCCAAATCCCGAACAGGTGGATCATCGTAGTTGATGGTTCTGGTCTGACGAAGACCTGTGAAAGTCGAACCGGTAATGCACTTTAATAATGCATTGCCCTCAATTAGAGGTATCAATATTTTCGGCGGGGCTTGACACGGCGGTAAAATCCTATTAAGTAGAACATATTGGGAGGCTATGAGGAGGAAAGCGGGTGCGCGAGGCAGATAATGGGAACATGCACTGTTCATCCCCCTGCATGTGTGTGTGTATGTATGTGTGTGCATGTGGAACACTTTTACGGCTTGGCCTACTAAATTTGAAACAGCTGTCCAGCCGAATGGACGTTTTCTCAGGATATTTTTGTAAGGGGATACATTTCAGATTTCTCATTATTGAGGCCTGTAGGTCATTTTTGTGCCCCCAAATTCATTAGATCTTGGAGGTAGAGGTCTTTGTTACATTCATTTGTCAATACGATATGTGTTCTACTTTCAATTGAAAAGTAAAAATTGAAGGATATTGCTACAGTCAATACACATTAATCTATGTCCGAGTTGATGTCCGCGCTCTGATGTTAGACCTACTTAATCTGTCATTTATTTTTATATGTAGTAGAACACTGGTGGTGGTTTAAATTTGGTGAATATTATATATGGCCTGATGAAAGTATACAGAGATTATCCCAGTTGTGTGCAAGATCTGCTCCAGTAAAATCCGCGTAAAAGATGAACAGCTAACCAACCAACCAACAAGACAACATTTGCTTGTGCACCAACCAACGGAACACGTTGTTTTCTGGGCATAGCAAAAAAGCTACTTAAGACTGCAATCGCGGTCAGTCATCTAAAATCTTCAGTAGGCTAATCTGTAGGATACCAACCTCATGCGCTATGCATCTCATTCCACGTTATTACCGGCCATGTAGGAGCGCCTACGGAAAGTGAAAGTGACGGGCTGCGATCGCAGTCCAGGCTACCGGGCGGCGCAGCAAACAACTTATACAAATAACGCATCTCGATCACTGGGGCTTTTGCCAAATGCACGAAATACAAGCCTTGTAGTCAAAGACAGAGGTCCTCTCACCCTATAATTCTAGTGAAAGAAATGGTTTCTTAAAACACGGTGGAGAAGAACGCATTTGGTGTAGCCTCGGAAAAATATAGAGCTATAGGCCTATATGTGACAATCAGTAAGAATTTCCTCAAGTCGTAATAATAAAAAATAATTAGGACTATTTTCTGCTAAAATATTAAATATTTTAAGGTCATTGTAGGCTACAGTGAGAGACATAAAAATAATAAGACGTGGCTTCACAGAGACTAAAAAGCGTCTCATATGTGCGCCCTCTAGCTTACAGTCCTGCATGTGCATCAGTTCTATGCTCAGTTTAATTTCCTGTGAAAAGTTTTTTTAAGTGTTAAACTATGTTAAAGCAGGGTCTATAGAATAAGTGTTTAAGTGTTAGCCTGTGTTAAAGCAGGGTCTATATAATTACTGCTTGTGTGTCTGGCGTGTGGGGGCGTGGCATCACGATCGACATTATGTCTAGTAATCGCCCGTTTTCTTGAGCTTGAGTTGAGAGAGCCATTGTAGTCACACATTCCTGAGTCTCTGCTGACCCCTAGTGGCTGAAGGGAGACCATCCCAACATCGTGTCCTGTGGCTGAGAGGAGACTCTAAGTGCAGTATGTAATATGAGTAGCCTACTCAAGGACACAGTTGTTACAGGCCCTTTCCTTAGTCCAGTCTGTGAGTTGTGTGTGTGTGTTTCAAAGACATAAGTAGCCTACTCACCAAACACACTTTTGATATTCTGGTTTAAACTGTTATACCCAAGAGTTTGGCTCTGAGTTTTGTACAGCTTTACTCAGACAATCACAGACAATAAATTGTTTCATCTCACCCTTGATAAGATAATAGCACTTGAACTACTTCCTGTGGTATTTGGATTATCTCATGAGTCTTACAGTTTTCGTTTGGCACTACATGACAATAGCTAACAGTCTAGTGATTCCTCTGGAGTCCACACAAAGAAATTTGGAAAAACACACACACACACACAGAGAGAGAGAGAGAGAGAGAGAGAGAGATACACAGAGAGAGAGAAAGAGAGAGATACACACACAGAGAGAGAAAGAGAGAGACACAGATTTGTTAACCCAAAACCCCAAGAGGATGAGACCCCTGATGAGAACCCTGAACAGTAGAACCCTGAACAGTAGAACCCTGAACAGTAGGTGTTGTGTCTCCTGTAGAGTCCACTGTTTGTCCACCCCAAATCTCTGCGTTAGTGCGTATTCACTAGTCGTCACCCCAAATCTCTGTGTTAGTGCCTATTCTACCCCAAATCTCTGCGTTAGTGCCTATTCTACCCCAAATCTCTGCGTTAGTGCATATTCTCTAGTCATAACCCCAAATCACAGTGCAAGCAGCAGCTCAGTTGGCTGTCAGCAGCCATTATTTTACGTATGACATGTCCCACCATGTGGTGTGTTGGGGGGTGTGTGTGTGTGTGTGTGTGTGTGTGTGTGTGTGTTACACGGGGTAGTGATGTTGTACGCGGTGGTGGATGGGTTGACTGCGGCCTCCTCCTCCTCACTGGTCAGCGCCCCGTTCCCCAGTAGCCAGCCCTGTCCCAGTAGCCTGATCCGTTCCCCAGTAGCCAGACCTGTCCCAGTTGAGCTGTCCTAGTAGCCTGATCCGTTTCCCAGTAGCCAGCCCTGTCCCATAGACCTGTCCCAGTAGCCTGACCTGTCCCAGTAGCCCAGCGTTTCTCAAACTGTGGGTCGCGGAGACATGCCAGGTAGGCCTGGGCCCAGGTAGCACCCGATGCGCAATGGACGCACTGTGTTTTGTTCCACATACTCGACGCACCCGACCAGTAGCGCGACAATGTGACGTCACAGAAGCGCCGTAACCATTTATACTCGCGCGTCGTGGTCACGACACTAGTTGCAATATTCTCCTGAACAGAGGTGTCGCTGTTGTGAAAAGATTAACGCTAACTACGTTACACAGCAGAAGAAGCTGCATTACACTAGTAGCAGAGAATGTAAACGGGCTCTGCTATTAGCTAGCCTCTGTGATGGTACTTCAGACTTTGGTTGCTACTATTCTCAACTACCACTATCATTATCATCTAGTTTCCAAGGTGTGCGCACAGGTAGATAGATAGATGGATATATAGATAGATACTTTAGTAATCCCGAGGGAAATTTTTATAATTTAAACAGTTTAGTTAGCTGGATAGCTAGCTAGCAGCTGGCTGAGTTTGTGTAATTTCCTGAAGTGGAAAGATATTTTGTTCTGGCCTTAATAGATATCCTTTGTTTGAAAATAAATCGTTACTATTCTTTCCTCTTAATTCCATGTGTTGCAACTCTCGCTGGTAACTTTGTTAACTTATCCAGCAAACTATTAAAAATTCACGACTGTATCAAAACACTGCAACTCTCGCTTGCCCTCGAACTAGTCCATCTTCCTGTTTCCGCTTTGTCGCGCTCGTCTGAAAAAAAATGAGTGGTGCGCTACCTCACGCTACCTGGCTAAAATCCTGGCGCGCCAGCAAGATCTACGTCATTTTGACGTCATGGTGTCGCGCTACAGGTGGGGTGCGTCAAGTATGTAGAAGCCCTAGTTAGTCCCGACCTACATGACATTTTGAACGTTGTTGTGAGAGTGGTGAATTTCATCAAAACCCGGCACTTAAAAGCGCGTCTATTCTCCGCACTTTGCGAAGAGATAGTAGCTGACCAAAAGGCTGTACTGTTTCACAGCGAGGCAAGGTGGCTTTCCCGAGGTAAAGTGCTGTCGCGCGTGTTTGAGCTCCGAGTCGCCTCTTCTTGGAGGAGCGCATGTTTGAATCTACAAGCACATTCACTAATGAACATTTCTTGACGAAGCTGGCCTATCTTAGCGATATATTTGATATATCTTAGCGATACATTTGAGTTAAAGGTCCAGTTACAAGGCAAAGACAAGCACCTACCTCACCTAGCAAATAAGATTACTGCATTCACCAAAAAAACTTGAGTATGGGACAGGCGCCTCGATCGCGACAGTAGCCTATTATGCCTTTGAGATTTCTGAGAGAAATCGCTGAAACGTCTGATTGGGAGGCACTCTTGTGATCCCATGTATTAAACAGTAGGCCTACATCACATCCCTGCAAAGTTTATTTTAAAAATATTTCCCAATCAGCAGTGCTCAGTATGACTGGATTATGGATCCATTTAATGCAGCATGTTGGTATTTCGTTGAATATATTGTACAATGCTGTAAAATGGCCTATGCTTCCTAATATGTTGCTGGAAAACAGAAATATGTGTGTTATGTATTTATTTATTATTATATCTGCAGCACCAGCTGATTTTAACTCTGTTGAAGAGGATATATTTAGAACTTGTCATTATTTCAATAAATTTGACAATTTTAAGCTTGACCTACCACTTTCTTAGAGTGATGAGGGACAGGTGGGGCTCGAGAATGCCCCCTTGATCAAAGTGGGGAATGAAAGAAAAAGTTTGAGAACCACTGCAGTAGCCAGACCTGTCCCAGTAGACCTGTCCCAGTAGCCTGATCCGTTCCCCAGTAGCCAGACCTGTCCCAGACCACAGTTGACTGGCTGTTGTTTTAAAGGTGCTAGGGTGTTGTTTGCACACACAGTGATGTCGCTTTCATGTGTTGGAGTGCACAGCAGGGCATCTCCCTCTGGCATAACCCACACACACACACACACACACACACACACACAGCGGGGCATCGCTGACTGACATAACCAACACTGGCACGTTTGGCACTCACTACCAGAATGTGTCGAAACTTATTTAATTCAGCCCCATTCTACTGCCCACCAGGGAGCGCCATAGATGTCAGCGCCAGGGGTATCTGAAGGGCAACTCAGGTGACCACAGGGGCAGATGTGTGACCAATTAATTTCTATGATTTAGTTAGTAATTATGACCCGTAAATTCTCAAAATATGTACTGTATGTACACAAACAGCACAATCTCACACACATACACATACATGCACACACACACCCCACACACATACACATACATGCACACACACACCCCACACATACACACATACACATACATGCACACAAACCCCACACACATACACACATTCACATACATGCACACACACACCCCACACATACACACCACATACATGCACACAAACCCCACACACATACACACCACACACACACACATACACACACACACATACATGCGCACACACATCTTGAATTTCCCCTGGGGATCAGTAAAGTATCTATCTATCTATCTATCTATCACCCCACACATACATGCACACACACACACACACACACACACACACACACACACACACATGCACACAAACCCCACACACATACTGTACTCTTGATCCCGTGAGGGAAATTTGGTCTCTGCATTTATCCCAATCTATGAATTAGTGAAACACACTCAGCACACGCAGTGCTACAGCGGCGCTCGAGGAGCAGTGAGGGGTTAGGTGCCTTCCTCAAGGGCACTTCAGCCGTGCCTACTGGTTGGTATTCGAACCAGCAACCCTCCAGTTACAAGTCCGAAGTGCTAACCAGTAGGCCACGGCTGCCACAAATACACATACACAAACATGCGCACACACACCCCACACATAGATGCACACACACACCCCACACACATACACATCTAGAACTGGCTTAGATCTGGACTAGAACTGGCCTGGATTTGGTCTAGAACTGGCCTGGATTTGGGCTCGATCAGTTCCAAGATGAGCTCAAACTGGAGAACCTGGTCTGGCTCTGTGGTCTCTCTCATACATGTTGCACTTGGTCTCTCATACATGTTGCACTTGGTCTCAATACAGAGACGTCACTCAGGGCCAAGAGTATATAGGGCGGAGTTATGAGTTATGAGTTATGAGCTGGTCCTGTGGTCCACTGCAGACTTCTCTCTCATACATGTTGCACTTGGTTTCAATACAGAGATGAGGGCCAAGAGTATATAGGGCTGATTTATGAGTTATGAGTTATGGCTCATAATCACCGCTGAGTGTGTAAGTCCGTTAAAAAGACAGTGCCGTGGGACGAAGACATCTGTCTGGATTTGGAATGACGGGCCTACATGTTAACATCACCCGAGAGGCTCAGCCTCCTGTTTTCACGGCTGGATGTTGGACGCCTGAACTCCTGGCTGGGCTGCCAAGGCTCCTGAACTTAACGTTGTCTGGTCTGGACAGCAACACTGTTTTACATTTCTTTTCTGATGTGAAGCGATTTGTTTTAGTCCAGGCTTGCCAAACTGCAAATAGAGCCCTCTGTAATTTTCCACTCGTTCCTTTCATTGGCAAAAGGGCTCAATGGAATAAAATTGGTCAATCAATCAGCGCCTGTTTCTGCCAAATGCATGCATTTTCTCTCCCTCTCTCTCTCTCTTCCTCTCTCTCTCTCTCTCTCTCTCTCTCCATATACGCAGGCGTACGGGAGGAAATGAGCAGGTCTTTATTGCAGTGATTTAAAGCAATCATGTCGGTTTCTGGACTATCAGAGCAGACGACCATGAGAGTGGCGAAGCACAGGGGGCCCCTGGCTGGCCCCAGGTCAGTCTAGCCTCCCAGTGCCAGACGAGCATCAGCTAACATATCAAACTACAGGGCAATTTGGGGTACTGTACGGGGAAGCGATTAGCAGTGTGTGTTGGCCATCTTTGATGTTCTTTGATGAGTTTTGATGTTGTTGGTTCTTGTGGCTGATATCCCTGCAGAGGAGGTCAAAGGTCGCGGTGTGAGCTCTGAAACATACTAGAGGCATACTGTTTTACAGTAAGTGGGACCAGGGCAGTTTAAATTATATCAATATGGCAGGGGAGTTTAAAGGCACAGTACGCGATTATAACACAATATGCCAGGGGAGTTTAAAGATAGATAGATAGATAGATAGATAGATAGATAGATAGATAGATACTTTATTGATCCCCTGGGGAAATTCAAGGTACACTATGCAATTATAACACAATATGCCAGGGCAGTTTAAAAGCACAGTACGCGATTATAACACAATATGCCAGGGCAGTTTAAAAGCACAGTACGCGATTATAACACAGTATACCAGGGGAGTTTAAATTTACAGTATGCGTATGTGTAAAGGTACGGGACGCGATTATAACACAATATGCCAGGGCAGTTTAAAGGTACAGTACATGTAAAAGGTACAGTATGTGTATGTGTAAAGCGATTATAACACAATATGCTTTTTGGCACATTCAGTGGACTGCACCTTAGTGTTCCCTGGTCTGTTTAGCGCATCTGAGTTAACTGTTTTGCAAAAAGGTGTGAGAAATGTGTGACCCCAATGAAAATGTGTGAACATATTTGCAAGAGATGACTTCTGCGGTGCAAATGAAGACCAAGTGGATCCCAGTTTCTTTAAGCAGGTCAAAGCAATCGAGAAAAACTGTAACACAGATGTCATTCAAAGACCCCAAACTCTATTGGTTTCCTTGTGCTAAACAAAAGGAAAACATATTTTTACAGGTGGTAGAAAATCAACCTCTGCTTTCTGATCTTACACATCACTCTTCACCAAGATGGTGGCCATTTCAGTAGATTTACTCACTAACATTGTTGTGGAAACACAATAAGCATGGAAACTAAATGCACACTTCATGCAACCATTATCCTACTTGAAATAAGTTACTCCTCTAGTAAGTATTCATATTAAATAAAACAATAAAACATTGAGACCATGAAACAAAGCACACTGGGTAATAACAAATTCAACACATGATCTGGTTGCTATGGACTCGTCTTTTGGCTTCCTCAGTCATTGTAAAGCTGCCGAAGCTGCTTTTAGCTTTTGGAAATTATCCAAAATTCCATTTCTCAGACGAGCGTCAATTTGGGAGCTTGCTACACTCCTTCCTTCTCAAATGACTTGAAAAGGCCGTTTGCACAATTTCACAAATAATCACAGGGACCGAAAAATACCTAACATGCCAACTTTTTCCAGGTTTATCATTTTAACTTTTCCCCGCTGTCTTGCCGTTTTAATATTTTCCCGTAGAATATCCCATATTACTGTAATACTCTCATAACATTAGTCCTGCATTCTGGCCTGTCTCTGTGTTATCCTGTTGTTACCCCTTGTCCTTCCAGTGAAACAGATGTATTCAAATCATCGTTTTGCTTGCTTGAATGCGAACTCAGAGTGATGTTAACCTAGGCCTTTATATGGCTCTGCCTAGGCCTATTTAAGTTACTGTAACGACGTGGTTGTCGTGAGAACACGATTCATTGGCGCTTATGTCTATGCCTTATGCATTGGCCCTTATGTCTTATGGCTTATAGCCTATGTCTCCGTGCGCACCTGCCAGGCTACTCAGCTACGAGAAATACAAGAATTTCCCCTGTATATTCACTCCAAGTTGGCCTACCATAACTTACCAACTCTACACTGTAGACCATAAACTGGCTATTTATGTGACCAAATGTATTTGTTCAACTTTATGAAGCAGAATTACGCACTGCTACTTGGAACGTAGGCTAACACATTTTTGTTGGCAGGAGAGAGAATGACAGCGATTAACAAATTGCACTTGTTGCTGGTTACCAATAAATATTATATATGTTTTTGCAAACAACAAAAACAGAAAGGATGGAGACGCAAAGCTAGAGATGGGCAGGAACGAGGTCAATTGGTAGAAATCGTTAGGAGCTGGATGTGTGGATGAATGAAGCACACGTATGCTTTATGTTAAGAATGCACACTGTTTAAAGTTAGGCTACACGGTAAACTACAAGTAAACCAAAGTTAAATTTAGCTTTTTTAGGGCTGGATAAAGTTGACCGAATGAATATAGGCTGTTAGGCGTGAATAAAGTAGTCCACTTTGTTGCTCCAACCCTTCCAACGTTACAGTAATGGGGACGAATGTTGACATTTTCCGTATTTTGCGTGAGAAACCCGGGAAATCTCCCTTATTTTCATTGTTCAATGTGGACAGAGCTATGGAACGAAAGAGAATGTTATATGGCGACAGAAATCAACAATCAAACAAGCCACTTCGATTATTTGCTGTTTTCATGAATACAAAAGATGGGTGACCCCCGCCTCCTCCTAGACAAAAAAAGTTAGGTGACCCTCCCCTCAACAAAGAATAAAAAGACATGACCCTCCCCTATTTAACTCTGGTGGCCCCTTCAATAAATAACAAACAGTCCCTTATCCATAAGAGATGCCATGTCTGTTCTGTGTTGCTATTTGCAAGTAAGCTATGGATCTAAGGCACATTTAGATAAATTATTGTATAGCCTATTTGGTGAAGAAAACAGTATAAAAGGTGTTTACAGTTTTTCTCGATTGCTTTTACCTGCTTAAGTAAACTAGAACCCACTTGGTCTTCATGACTACTTTCTTTGCACAGCAGAAGTCATCTCTTGCGAATGTGTTCACACATTTTCATTGGGTTCACACATTTCTCACACCCTTTTGCAAAACAGTTAACACAGGTGTCATTCAAAAGCCCCAAACTCTATTGGTTTTCCCATGCTAAACAAAAGGAAAACATATTTTCACAGGTGGTATAGATTCCTTGCATAAGTCTGAATCTCTGATACACCTGTGTGAAACTCCTTTGCACAATTCTTCAATCAGCAATCATTCATTATACATAAGAGATGTCTGTTCTGTGTTGCTATTTGAAAGTATGGATCTAATGCACATTTAGACAACTGTATTGCCTATTTGGTGGAGAAAACAGTACAAAAGGTGTTTACTGTAGGTCTATTTCGATGAAAGTTGTAGTTCAATGAAATTTACAGTATCTTACTAGGTGTTTGCTGTATGTCTTACAATGACAGTTACATCTTGGGAGGAATGAATAAATTATTTTTTTATTCAGCACATTTTGTCTTTTCACAGTTTTTTTCTGATACCAGAAAAATGAGAAAGAACAGACATAGCAAAAATGCTCATTTTGAGAACTAGATTTTGCATTTTGTTGTCCAGTGTGTAATGATTGATTTAAATCACACAGTGATTTGACGACAGGATGTGTTGTTTGAAGGCAAGATTTGCTTTTGCTGCATGTTTTAAATGTTTTGAGAGAGTAACAGCCTTTTGCAAGCAAAATGTGTCATTTTGGCCACAGTGCTTTTGTTCAGACACGGGTGTTAACTGTTTTGAGAATGTAAAGTCAGAGTTGACACAAGCATCAAAACGATCGAGAAAAACTGTAACTGTAATAATGTTCTGTTGTAAAGCTCAAAATATGACCTGATAAGTTATACATATCTGTAACAGCCACTTGTTATGTTGATACACAGTAACTGCACTGCCACCCTCCTCTAAATTGTCAAATCTGATTCCTCCTCATGCCACCAGATGGCAGTGTAACTCCTCTCCCTGCCTCCCCTTCTGTGTGTCTGGATGGTTGATTCCCAATGTCCCTACTTCTCCTAGTTGCATCATCCTCTCATCCTCCCATCTTTCCCTTCACTCGCCCTACGTCCCCTCTGCTTCTGCGTCTTCAACTGCCCTTCTGTGGAGTCCAACATCTTTCACTGGTCATATAGGATGCCTGGTCAATGCTGTGAACCACGTATATTATTTGGTGTTGTTTGTTTATTACATAATCTCCCACAAGCATCAATCAATACACCTGTTCTGACAGACTATGAATCCAGAAATTGCTCAAACCAGTTCTGTTATCATAAAGTCTAATAAAGGCCGACTTTATTTCCCATAAAGCATCAGGCTAGGCCCACACCTCCTTCTTTCCTGTTACTGGTGAGACTGGAGTTGCTGAAAGTTGAGAGAAGTTGCTGATTGAGAAATAGCACCTCCTCTGGTGAGGTGCAGGAAGAGCATCATTAGCACGTTCCTACTGCACGGCATTTGCACAGAGCCGTGAGAGATGTGTTTGATCCAGCCTAACATCCAGCACCCTGCTGTTTATGAATCACCGTGAGCTTTGTGGGAAAGCGTTTTAATAAACATGACTGCCTTTGAAAACGTACACTGCTCTGGACGACAGCAGGGAGGACTTAAACTAAAACTGTGAAAGCTCGGCTCCAGAGATTTTAAAGCTGCACTATTCACTACCTAAATAATGTTCGATTTTATTCTCTAAAAAAACAAAGGACTTTTGCACATCTCTTGTGCACAGGTGCGTTGGAGACCAGAGGTTACATGTAATAAGCACAGAACTAAAAGACTACCGCATACGACCCTGAACAGGACCCTGAACAAACTGATCAACATCTTGGACAATGAATGTCATCCACTCTACAGCACTATTAAAAAGCAAAAGAGCCTGATCAGCTGGAGACTTCGCTCACTGCCATGCACAACTGAAAGGCTGAGGAAGTCATTTGTCCCCAGGGCCACTGAACTGTTCAATGCCTCACTAAAGGGAAGAGGAGAGATAGACTTCTCTGCTTAGTCTGTCTGCCTCTTCACCCTCTCCATGTTTGAGTACTGACTGCCCACTACTGCTTTACTACTGTTTTACTGCTGTTTTACTAATGTCCACAGCCTAATGTTTTCACTACTGTTTTACTGCTAGACTGTTTTTTATGCTATATTAGCACACATGATCAATGGCTGCGGTCAGGCTTCTGCTACAATACTGAATGAATGAATGGCTATAACCCTATTACCTCAACCTGTTCTTGCACTGACATAGTTTTTTTTATATTACCTTGTCTACATTATACTTTACTCTCCTATTTGTCCATATTATTTATGCTGGTCTCTAGACCTTACTCTTGCACTGTTGCGCTGTTGGACTAATGTTGGACTACTTTTTGCACCTTCACCATGACACTCACTCTCTTGAGCACCTTGCCATGCACACATAACTAAGGACTATGGTTGGACTACTTGTTGCACCTTCACCATGACACACTCCCTTTAGCACCTCACCAGTCCCGGCCCTGTCACTACAAGCGTCTTATGCTTGATCACCCTCAAGCACATTGGACTTTCTTAATTAAATTATATAGTGTATTTAGTATTTAGTTTTGTTAGTTTTCTTATCTTCTACTGTCTTTATTGTACAGTGGAGTTTAGTTATATGTTTATACTTATACTTATGTTTACCATCTGCTGTAAGTGCATGTTGTGTGTGATGTCTGTATGCTACTGAGACCCTTGAATTTCCCCTTGGGGATCAATAAAGTATCTATCTATCTATCTATCTATCTATCTATCTATCTATCTACTGTCTGTCTTTCTAGCTCCAGACTTTATTCTCTAAAATGAGTATATTAGGACATACATGGTTTAATGCTGTAAACGGGCTGATTATGTGTTATGGCAAGACAGTAATCTTAAAGGTGCTCTAAGCGATGTAACACAGTTTCTAAACTAAAACATTTTTGTCACATACAGCTAACATCACCTCATCATTCGCTAGCTTGTGCCCTGGATACACTGTAAAGAAATGCGATCTCCGTGGATCAACAACTTGACAAAACAACTTGAGCAAACCTGGCCCATAAAAACATAACAAAACAACTTGAGCAAATCTGGCCCATAAAAACATAACAAAACAACTTGAGCAAATCTGGCCCATAAAAACATAACAAACTGTTCCAGCAATTCACCGACGAGATGCGCGTGTGGAAGAGTTTCAATTGCACTGGAGGGATGGGAGGGAGCAGCGAGCAAGCTCTCTGTTTTGTTTGAACGTCAACAGAAGTGACGTTACCCTGCATCGCTTTTAGCACCTTTAAGTGCATCACTTCTCCACTGTGCCAGAATTTAGTATGAAATCAGCTGTGCATAGGATCGGCATGTGGCCTAATATCTAACACGGCCATATGGCCTAAGCTCTAAAATCTCTTGTGTCCATCCTTTGGATGAGACGTTAAACCAAAGTCCTGGCTCACTGTGGTCATTAAAGAGCTCATGGCACTTATTGCAATGATTAGGGGGTTCCCCGGTGTCCTGCAACCTGGCTCAATCAACCCCCTAATTACCTGGCCCCCTAATCATCCCCCCGTGTAATTGGCTTATTCATTCACTTCCTCACTCTCCACCTCAAGCTGGTGTGTGGTGAGTGTTATGGCGCATAATGGCTGCCGTGCACCACCCAGGTGGGTGCCATGGTGATGGTGAGTGAGGTTTCCCCTTCCCCTTTAAATGGTGAAGGCTTTGGCTTCCTTGATAAAGTGCTTTATACAAGTTGTTGTTGTAGTGTAGATGTCCTTTATTGACTATTGTGAGTTTTGCAAGATACTAAACACAACTGTATCACCATGTGACCTATTATTTTCATTTTTTCTCTCTCACACGTCTCAGCCCTGCTCAAGAGAGACACCTGGGGACCCCGTTAGGCTGGCGCCTCGGATGTGTGCTGTGCCTCCAACCCTGAGGATGTGTGCTGTGCCTCCAACCCTGAGGATGTGTGCTGTGCCTCCAACCCTGAGGTTTTGAATGTGTGCTGTGCCTTGAGGTTTTGGAGGCATTGTGTACCTGCATCCTCGTCTTAGTGGGGCGATTCTATCTCACTTCACCTGCTGCTATTGATCACAGTTTGGTGAATCATCACGGCATGCTGCTCTGCCTCTGTTCACCACACACACACACACACACACACACAACCACACACACACACACACACACACAACCACACACACACACACACACACACACACACACACACACACACACACCACACACAAACACACACCACACACACACACACACAAATACACACACACACACACACAACCACACACACACACACACACCACACACACACACACACACCACACACACACACACACACCACACACACACAAACACACACACACACACACACACAAATACACACACACACACACACACACACACACACACACACACACACACACACACAAATACACACACACACACACATGCACACACACACACACACCACACACACACACACACACACACACACACACACACGCTTTTCAGTATCGAGGACACAGAGACCCCGGCTCAAGCCTATGTGTTTGAGCACAAACAGCAGGGCAGCGTATCACTGATTTACTCACATTACTGTAATACACATTACTGGGCTACATTATCTCCTGGTCAGCATGGTGATAAGACATGTGTTTGCCCTCACATTGTGTTCTTTATCAAGGACAAACAAACGGAGTTGACATTAGTTATACTAAACAGAGTTGACATTAGATATAACTTATACGCTATTTAACTGTTTGAGGTAAAGCAGCAAAAGGGAAGTGATGAAGGAGGAATATATTATTTTCTTTCATTGAAACCAAACCAGTGAGAGCCTTGTGTGTGTGTGTGTGTGTGTGTGTCTAACTAGAGATCATCTTGGCATAGTGGACTCATTTCCCACTGATGACGTTAGTTGGAGTGGAATATTTCACTGTCTGAGAGGAAGCGCGTGATGTGCCTTCTGTTGCTTCGAAGTCACAGTATGGATTTAATGTTAGTTCGCTCGCGCTAATCCGCGGCCACAGCTGCGGATCTTATCCACCGCCGGTCGGCTACAGGCTCCCCCACATGTTGTGATGAGACTGGTTTACACGGCACTGACTTGATAACATTTCAATAGCACGGATACTGTTTAAATAATTGTGTCGCATTTTGAAAGGCACTTAGTTAGGAAATGACTGGCTGTTGAATACTATGGGGTGACTTACTGCCGTGTGTATGTCATCACTTTCGTCACTTTGTGTGTCAATTTGGAGCTGTCCCTTGTGCTGAAGTTGTCCACACAGGAGTCGAGTACTGCTTCTTACCTCAAAGCTTTTTACGCTCATTTGCGCCATGTTGTTGCACTTTAAGGACCTAAACAGATTGCATGTCGATCTTATCAGTTAGAGTCTACAGTAGAATATGTTTTCTCTGTCGTGGAGTCGGGCCATAGAGACCGAACACAGTAATATTGTGACTGACTATCTGAGTTCCAAATGAGCCTCCGCTTCTGCGCGCGCTGAACGACCCGGATTGGGAGAAATCAGAGAAGGGCGTTCGACTCTGGTGACGCCCACCTCCCATTTCCCAATCCCCACCAACGACACACAGCACCCCCTCACCGCTGCCACACTCCCCCACCCCAGACCAAGGAATAAAAGAACACCTTTTAATGATAGGTCATATGGGCGTTCGCAGTTACCAATCTGGACTTGTTTGAAGACGTTTGGGTATAACCAGCTGGTCGCCGATATCGTCCGATTACACCAACAGCGCTATTGAAAGATTCGTCTTCCATTTTCATTATGGGCTGCTTGTTGACACAGAGAATCGTGGCTCTTGTTGATGTTGAGGAGCGCTGAGACAATTCGATGGATTTCAACGCTCTCTTGAATGCTGAGTCGCGGCTGGATTGGTGTTGCAGAAAATATTATGCGTGATGGGAGATTTTACATCTTCTACGATCGGGCCTTATTGAAGCAGAAACAAATACTGTTAAACCAAAGGCATTTGTTGCGACTGAGTAAGCTTTGCGTTTGGATACTGGCTCATTAATGCGTGGTAAATAATTGCATTTCCGGGATACGGACGGCAGTGATTAATGTAATATTCATGATAACGTCTGAATATAAGACTACAGACGTACATTTCTACTGGGGCCATTGAGATATTTTTGTGAGATGTCCGTTGGTTGACAGAATGACTAAATTAATAAGTCCATAACAACATTTTTTGGATGCAAATCGTTTATTTATTTGACATAAAACGTTTGGTGGCTACTGGAAACCGATCTGCTAAACTGCATGGAATTTGTAAACACTTCAATGTTTTTTGCGCGATTTCCTTGATAGCACAGATTCGTATTCCCAACAAGACTCGTCATCTGGCTTGGAGCGCGACGTTACCGTGCAGTGAAATTGCCAACATGCCTACTTCACGCACGGGCGCTAGTGCGGTGGAGTACTGGGTGGATGGGTCGCGTCGGGATGTCACCGTGGAGGATTTCTACACCGTGGGAGCAGAATTGGGAAGGTACTTTTCTCTACACTTCCAAGCGTAAGGTTTACATGACATTAAATACAGAATAAAAACACAGACATAATATTACATTACATTACATTTAGCAGACACTTCTTGACCAAGTGTTAATCTATCTGCCTATCTCATATGTCCTAAGATAGCAATTATTACTAAACTTTGTAAAAATGCCTTAAGTTATTAATTGCTAGACCTATACTGTGCTGCCAATGAAGAAGGTGACTTACTCAGAAAAAAGCTTTTGTGTTTTTTTACCCCTAGTTCATTGTGTGCGTGTGTGCCAGTGTGCTTGAGTCAGATTTCTGAGCCTTTTCACATCCAACCTCTCTGCAAAGCCCACTGTCACACATATCTAACCCCAGTAGAGCCAGGGCATATCACAGTTTAAGAGCACAACAGCGAAACGGAGAAATGTGAGTGGATTAGCGGGCTGGCTGGGTGTACAGCAGCAGCAGCAGCAGCAGGTGATGCTCAATCCCCCCTATGGTTTATGTGTAATCACTCCTGAACAGCCCACCCCACCCCATCACCAGAGTAAATCGGCAATCGTCCTGTCATGCCTGTTTCTATGATTAGAATGTATACAAGACTGCCTGTATCTATGATTAGAATGTCAGGTTGCAAAGATGGTGTTCTAAAGACAGTTGTTTGCTCAAGATGGACAAACCATAATATCAGAGAGAAATAGCCTAGGCCTGGTTTAGGCCCATGTAGGAAGAAAGAGAGTGTGTCAATATTGATTCATTTCATGAACAGGATAAAAAGATGAAAAACAAAAAACATATTTATAATAATAAATACCGGTAATAGTCTAATATTCTGTTATAATAATTATTATTTATTTGTTATAAATGTTATAAATGTTTTAAAACACATAGCTACATTTTTAAGTTTTCACTTAATTAACTTATTTAGTGAAATATGCTTTATGGTGTCATGTCCATCATCCTGTCATAGGCTATAGGCAACAACTCAACAAGACTGTTGCAGTCAGTTTTGGCAGTTATTTTGAATTTAGGACAGGGTATGTGCCATCCTAAGTTAGGATTCCTAAGTTAGGAAATTCTTGAGTTACAGTAGGATGGCTCTGAAATGGCCAAATTCCTATCTTAAGTTAAGATAGGCCTTTTTCCTAAATGCTGTTAGGAAACATGGTACTGTAATACCAAAAAGCCTAAATGCCATCCTAAACTGAGATAAGATAGCATTTCAGAGTTAGGAAGTTTCTGTAATGAGGCCCCAGACTCCATGCTCCAGGGTAAACACATTTCTGTAATGCAGCGAGATGGGCTATCTGTGGAATGGTTGTATGGATGATCCTCACCAGCTAATGTTTAACACACACACACACACACACACACACACACATGCAGCCATATCACCATTACCAGATCTTGAATACATACACGCGCACACACACACACCATCACTCTCTTTCTCTCTCTCACACACACACACACACACACACACACATGCTACCACACCATCACCACTACCTGATCTTTAACACACACACACACACACAAACGCTCTTTCTTGCTCCTTCGCTCACACCCACACACATAAACAGACACACGTACACACACACACACACACACATACATACACACACACGCTGCGTGAGAGCAGCAGGGCTAAAGTGTGTGTGTTGAGGCGGCACCAGATGGAGAGGTGTTAACGCCACTTCTGCTGCTGTACTGAGCGTGCTCAGTCATGTGATGTGATGATGAGATTATTCATCAGAGCAGTCGTGCCTCGGTGAAACCAGGGTCTCCCCCTGTTCCATATAAACCTTTCAGATCATTATACCTGGGGACTACTGAGGACAGGGCCTCCTCCCTGTTACCTGGTGACGACGGGTCTCCCCCCTGTTACCTGGTGATGGCGGGCCTCCCCCTGTTCCATAGATAGCTCTCAGGTCATTACACCTGGGGACTGCTGAAGACAGGCACGTTACTTGGTGATGATAGGGTCCCTCCCTGTTGCATATACAGCATTCCCCTCAGATCATCAGATCAGATTTGAGTACTGCTGAGGGTGTCCCCTCTGTTACACACTTAGCAGATCCACAGGTGAGTCAGGGTCTTGCCCCCAGGTGTTGTGTGCTGTTGTCAGGTGAGGATAAGGTCTCCTCCTGTGTTGTGTGGTGGTCAGACCTACACACCTCTGAGCAGGTGAGGACAGAGTCGTCCCTATTTGACCCACCGTTGCCTATTCCCCCCCACCTCCCTGCCTGGTGAGAACAGTCTCCCTACCTGAAGTACTGTAGTACTGTACTCTGTTGATGAAGTACTGTACTCTGCACTCTGTACTCTGGTGATGAAGTACTGTAGTACTGTACTCTGTTGATGAAGTACTGTACTCTGCACTCTGTACTCTGGTGATGAAGTACTGTAGTACTGTACTCTGTTGATGAAGTACTGTACTCTGCACTCTGTAGATGAAGTACTGTACTCTGTACTCTGGTGATGAAGTACTGTACTCTGTACTCTGGTGATGAAGTACTGCACTTTCCTCCACATCAAAGCTCACCTGTGTATGTGTAGGTGAGGACAGGGCCTCTTCCCCTCTTCTCATAACTGCTACCCTGCCTGTCTGTGCTGTCTGTGTGTCTGTCTGTGCTGCCTGTCTGTGTGTCTGTCTGTGCGTCTGTCTGTGTGTCTGTCTGTGCGTCTGTGCTGCCTGTCTGTGTGTCTGTCTGTGCTGCCTGTCTGTGTGTCTGTTAGGACAAGGTCTCTCCCATCTCTCTAGTGATGGGAGATTTGGAAGCTAGTCACTTTAATGTGAGAGATATCAACCGCTCGCTACACCATAGCAACCAATGGAGACTCCACAGCTAGTCATTTTAGTGTGAGAGATATCAACCGATCGCCACACCATAGCAACCAATGGAGACTCTACAGTTCTTACCGTTAGTCATGTTGATTGATGTTCCCCAACTTAATGCTCACTGTGTCAAGTCAAGTTTATTTATATAGCGCATTTCATACACAGAGGTCATTCAATGTGCTTTACATAAACAAAACCAAACAATAATAACAAATAAAAGCATAGAAGGGCAATATAGTCAAAGAATAGTTAAAAGGTAAAGATCATAATAAAAAGAAAACATAAAACACAAGGTAAAATCATTTAAAAATAAAGAATAATTAGTAAGCAAAAATAAAGGCAAAAGTAGTAAAAAACTAATAAAAGACAAGATAGAATAATTATCAAGGCAGATTCAGATGTAACTCGGCACAGTTAGCAGAAAGCATCTGAGAACAGTTTGGTCTTAAGTCTAGATTTAAAACTGGCTACAGTTGGGGCCTTTTTGATGTCATCTGAAAGTTGCTTCCACAGCTGAGCCGCATAGCAGCTAAAAGCTGCTTCACCATGTTTAGTTCTAACTGTAGGTTTTACTAGCAGGTTTTTCACCTGGGACCTGAGAGGACGAGAAGGTGTGTACTGCTGAAGCATGTCTGACAAGTATTTAGGTCCTGCTCCATTTACTGATTTATAAACAAGCAATAGTGCTTTAAAGTCAATTCTGTGACTTACTGGAAGCCAGTGCAAGGACTTAAGAATTGGAGTAATGTGGTCAGTTCTTTTAGTTTTTGTTAGAGTCCTAGCTGCTGCATTTTGTATCACCTGAAGCTGTTTAATAGTCTTTTTAGGAAGGCCTGTGAACAGTCCATTGCAGTAATCAACCCTGCTGGAGATAAATGCATGAAAGAGTTTTTCTAAGTCATGTTTTGACATCAGCCCTCTGAGTCTGACAATATTTTTGAGGTGGTAAAAAGCTGATTTAGTAATCGCTTTCATGTGGCTGTTGAAATTTAGATCACTGTCAATTAATACACCAAGATTTTTAACAGTATCCTTTGCCTTCAACCCTTTTGTGTCAAGGAGAGTGGCAACCCTAAGTCTTTCCTCCTTTTTACTAAATATAATTACTTCAGTTTTTTCTTTGTTCAGCTGAAGAAAATTTTGAGACATCCAGGTGTTGATTTGTTCTATACACTGACACATAGATTCAAGAGGACCATAGTCGTTTGGTGACAGAGCTAAGTAAATTTTGTCATCTCATGTCATGACTCAAGGACGTTGGTGTTGAGGTACAGTTTCCGATGGCAACAATGAAGCTTCTTTCTTGTACATGTGATTTTAGCCAGCTGATAACTATGCCTGTAAATCCAACCCAGTGTTCTAGTCTGTGTAGTAAAATATTGTGATCAACAGTGTCAAATGCTGCACTAAGGTCCAGTAGCACTAGGACTGATGTTTTACCTGAATCTGTGTTGAGGCGTATGTCATTGGAAACTTTAATGAGAGCTGTTTCAGTGCTGTGATTTGCCCGAAAACCAGACTGAAAGTAATCAAAATACCCATTTGATGTTAGGAAGGTGGTTAATTGATTAAAGACTACTTTTTCAATAATTTTGCCAATAAAAGGTAGATTGGATATGGGCCTGTAATTGTTTAGCATGGAGGCATCCAGGTTATTCTTCTTGAGAAGTGGCTTTACAACAGCTGTTTTCAGTGACTTAGGAAAAGTGCCAGACAGCAGTGATACATTTACAATTTGAAGGACATCCGCCGCTATGAGGTGAAAAACAGTTTTGAAGAAATTGGTAGGCAGAGTGTCTAAGACACATGTGGAAGAGCTGAGATTCTGTACCGTTTTTTCAAGTGTTTCGTAGTCTATCAAGCTGAACTCTGACATCAAGTTTAGTTTCCCTCTGTTTGTTGCTGGAAGTTCAGGTTGTTGAATTTGTAATTGAGCAGATATGTTGAGTCTGATTTTGTCAATTTTACCTTTAAAAAAAGATGAAAACTCATTGCATTTATTAGTTGAGAGAAGTTCAGGCGCTAATTGTGAGGGGGGATTTGTTAACACTGTGTGTTGGGGGGCTCTTGCCACCTGTAAACACAGAGTTCATTTGAGTTCATTTGAGTTCAGATGTTTAGATTTTCTCATTTCCCCCTAAAACTGCAGAATTCTGTGCTGACATCTTAACTTAATGACCCTTCAGACCGTCTGCCTTCACACTGTCAGAATGATGGAAAAATAAAAATATTATGGGGGGGGGGGGGGGGTGGGGGCATTGACAAGCTCAGCAAGATTGCATTGTGTAATTTTCACTTACACAACAGATTTCTTGCATAATGTTACAGTGAAGAGCACAGTCGGGGAGTGTTAGGTTATAAACGGTCATCATGACCCAGCAGGTCCGAATCGCGAGGGCAGTACATGGCCATAGTTTTCATTCAGTTCTGCTGTGTGTTATTTTCATTCAGTTCTGCTGTGTGTTATTTTCATGCAGTTCTGCTGTGTGTGTTAATATTGATATTGGTGTTGATATTGATGCACTGCACCACCAGCAGCTTGGCTCTCCTGTCTCCTGGAGTTGACTAGACCAGCACTGCAGACCAGACCAGACCAGACTAGACCAGACCAGACCAGACCAGACTAGACTAGACTAGACCTGACCAGACTAGACTAGACTAGACTAGACCAGACCAGACCAGACCAGACCAGACCAGACCAGACTAGACTAGACTAGACTAGACTAGACTAGACCAGACCAGACCAGACTAGACTAGACTAGACCAGACTAGACTAGACTAGACCAGACTAGACCATACCAGACTAGACTAGACTAGACTAGACCAGACTAGACCAGCGTTACACTGCAGACCAGACTAGACCAGACCAGACCAGACCAGACTAGACCAGACCAGACTAGACTAGACTAGACTAGACCAGACTAGACCAGACTAGACCAGCGCTGCACTGCAGAGACTAGACCAGACCAGACCAGACTAGAGCAGACTAGACTAGACCAGACCAGACCAGACTAGAGCAGGCTAGACTAGACCAGACCAGACCAGACTAGACCAGACCAGACCAGACCAGAGCAGCGCGCTGCAGTGCTGCAGCTGTGTGTATCATTCATACAATATTCATGTGAGCGGAGCGGAGCGGAGCGGAGCCAGTCAGCCGGCAGATGGGTGGGCAGCCGTGCTCGGGGAGCTCACCATTAAACACAGACATCACAGAGACCCCCCCCCCCCCACGGTGCTGTCCTGGTTACCAGGGCGACGCGCGGCCACGAGAGGCAGGCGGGCAGGTGCGGAGGAGATTGTGTTAGCAGGACAGCTGAGACTGATTCACTTAGAGCAGAGCAGAGCTCAACACACACACACACACACACACACATCAGAGCCCAACACACACACACACACACACATACACACATCAGAGCCCAACACACACACACACACACACACACACACACATACATCAGAGCCCAACACACACACACATACACACATCAGAGCCCAACACACACACACACACACACACATAGGAGCTCAACACACACACACACACACACACACACACACACACACACACACACACACATCAGACCCCAATTCACACACACAGCATGGAACGGAACACACAGCACACTCTGGCTCAGGTGTGGTATGCAGAACTCATAGAGAGAGTCAAGCTGCTCAGGTGTGGTGTGCAGAACTCATAGAGAGAGTCAAGCCACTCTGCTCAGGTGTGGTGTGGTGTGCAGAACTCATAGAGGTAGTCAAGCCGCTCAGGTGTGGTGTGGTGTGCAGAACTCATAGAGAGAGTCAAGCCACTCTGCTCAAGTGTGGTGTGCAGAACTCATAGAGAGAGTCAAGCCACTCTGCTCAGGTGTGGTGTGCAGAACTCATAGATGGACTCGAGCCACTCTGCTCTTTTCTGTCTCTTTCGGTCTTTTTTGTTTTTGATGAGAAAGAACAGACGTGGTGTCCTGTCATAGCTATTGAGCTGAGATGTTTAACACGGATCTACTAAGAGCTGCTGAGAGGTGCCGAGATGAGCATGGATCATGGCTCTTCTGCTGAGAGGTGCTGAGATGAGCATGGATCATGGCTCTTCTGCTGAGAGGTGCCGAGATGAGCATGGATCATGGCTCTTCTGCTGAATACCTCAAATGAATTTGGACTAGCCAGATGTCATGTAGATGCTAGTTCAACTGAACTTGATGTATTGGTTCAGAGCCAGACGTCTCACACAAACGCACCTGAGGTGTTTCAGCGTCTGCAGACGTCTCACATCAAATACACCTGAGGTGTTTCAGCGTCTGCAGACGTCTCACACAAACACACCTGAGGTGTTTCAGCGTCTGCAGACGTCTCACACAAACACACCTAAGGTGTTTCAGCGTCTGTTGTTTTGTTTGATTGTTTTCATTTTCATTTTAAGTGAAAACTCTGTGGCTACTGAAATAGAGCTGAGTAAAATGTTGGAAAATGTCCTCTAGGCAGGTAACTTCCTAACTGAAGCAGACGCAGGAGAGACATGTCCAGACGCAGGAGAGACATGTTCTCTAGGCAGGTAACTTCCTAACTGAAGCAGACGCAGGAGAGACATGGTACAACAGTGTGGTGTTCTGGTTTGATCTGGGGTAACCCGGGTAACAGCGGACAGAGATGAGGATCTGGTCCTGGATTGGTGGAGAGCTGCTGCTTCAGAGTCAGCAGGCTGTGGCACATCTACCGCATCATCACACACACGTACAGCAACACACACACCTACCGCACCATATACACATACAGCAACACACACACACACCTACCGCATCACACACACACGTACAGCATCACACACACCTACCGCATCATACACACATACAGCCTCATACACACGTACTGCATTACACACACACGTACAGCATCACACACACCTACAGCATCACACACACGTACAGCAACACACACACACACAGCATCACACACACCTACAGCCTCATACACACGTACAGCAACACCGCAGATCTTGTTGGCTTCCTCTGCATCACACACACCTACGGCAGGACTTCAGCTCCTGTTGGCTCTGGTGTTGTGTAAGTGCAAACCTGTGAAGAGGGCAAAGGGAAGAGACTATCAAAGGAGTGACGTCTGGAACCGATTAATAGCAAAATAGCACAAGAAGCAATATAACCTCTTAGTCTGGTGTTAGAGATTGCCAATACATAAGATCAATATAACCTCTTAGTCTGGTGTTAGAGATTGCCAATACATAAGATCAATATAACCTCTTAGTCTGTTAGAGACTACCAGACTCTTAGAGTGCATCTTCTGAGGCAAAGGAAGTGTAATATAACTTCTTACTATGGTGGTTAGAGACTACCAGACTCTTAGAAGGCATCTTTTGAGGCACAGTCCATAATTCAGTCCATGACAACTGTTCCTCATGACAACTGTTCCTCAAATCCTCCGGCTATCTATTTGGTGTTTGTGCTCAAAAACAAGCAGCATAGTTTAACCTTAACTAACGAATCAACGCAGTGCATCAGGAGGACAGAAGTGAAGGGTGTAAGCTCATTGGCTACTAGCCTGGCTAGCGCCACCACTTCTCAATGAGACGTGGTCTGGGAACCAAACGTTAATTTTCTCGTATTTTAAAAAAATGCCCAGATCCGTTTATTGGGTGCCACGGATGTCTATCAAATGCGTCTGTGCATAGCTCATCATAGTCTTGCTTTCCCCCTTGTTCTGTGATTGGTCCCCTATCTCAGGTGAAAATTTGCTCCATGGTCTCCAGGCTGCCTTAGCAGCGTGAATTAAATCGCACGCAAGGCAGCATGGGAACACCCAGGCTAATTGGCTACACCATCTTTAACTGCGTGTGGAGAAAATAGGATGACAGCCATATCATCTGTTGCTGCATGAAACACAGAATACGACACACACGCATGAACGCAGCATCACCCTATTTTTACATCAGCAGTTAATTAAAACTTTAACTCCACCATATTTTATTTTTGAGGAGAAACGTAACTCAACTGTTTTTTACAGGAGGCTGTTCAACTGTTCTATCAGGAGATCAGCACATGACACAGTATCGCCCCCCCTGCCAGCACTCAGCACTCTGGGCTAGTAGCCACTGCATTAATGCAGCATAATTACCCACTCTGTCTGCCACTACATCTGCGTGAACCTGCCTCAGCCCTGCCTGCGTGTGCTGATTTATGTAAATGAATTTCCAGTGCAGTTGGCATCAGCGGCACGAGTGGGGTGTGAAAGGCCGCCGCACTGCCAGGTTGACTGCCACTCAGGCTCGTCAGCCCTGCATGGCGTCCACAGTGTTTTTAAAGTGCCTTAGAGAGACCCCTACTGGCTTTCCCTAAACAGAGGCACTCACAGACTTTTGAAATTAGGATTTTTGGGAAGGATTTTTTTTTTATATATATAGCTATATATTTTATATTTATAGCTAGCTAGCTAACAAGCAACAATACACTGGCTGGGTCTCAAATGGCGTACTTCTTTGAGGGCGTTCAAAATGAAAATTATGACGACACGAAGTGCACTGCTAGTCCCCGGATGGTGCACTCATAACGGTTAAAAAGTTGAGTGTCCAGTGGACACTTTTCGCCCTCAACGGCTACATAACGGAAGGGGAGGGAGCATTTTCAAAAAATCCTCTGACCGAAGTATGACATTTGTGTACTGACCAAAGTATGCCATTTGAGACAGGATGATTGACTAACACCATCAGCAGCAGAGTTGGTACTGATATAAGCTAGCTAGCTTGCTGCTAGAGGAGTTCTGCTAGCTAACTTGCTGCTAGAGGAGTTCTGAGGAGTTTTGGACATGCTAGCTAACTTGCTGCTAGAGGAGTTCTGAGGAGTTTTGGAGATGCTAGCTAACTTGCTGCTAGAGGAGTTCTGAGGAGTTTTGGACATGCTAGCTAACTTACTGCTAGAGGAGTTCTGAACATGCTAGCTAACTTGCTGCTAGAGGCGTTCTGAACATGCTATAAAAGCAGTTGTTTCAGATTCACAGAAGAAAACTAGTTACCCACTACAACACATCTCTAATATCTCCCCTCTCTCTCTCTCTTTCGCTGTCTTTCCCTCACTCTCTCTCCTCTCTCTCTTTGTCTCTCTGTCACTCTGTCTGTCTCTCTCTCTCTCTCTCTCTCTCTCTCTCTCTCTCTCTCTGGTTGTCCTCATTGCAGCTCTTTCTGTCCCTAAATGGGGAGAGTTCCTCCTTACAGGCACTAGTGCCAAAATGACTCAAATCCGCAGAGATGGCTGCCACCTGCTAATTCTGTGTATATTCACGCTCCAAGTGCCTGTCACCGCAAGAGGTAATGAGACATGCCTCCTGCTGATTAATCTCTATCAGGGGAAAATTGAATAGTTTGTCGACAGTATGATAATGGAAAATTGTATTAGCAGCCTTGATTGGATATGATGTGATCTGATGCTTAAACAAATGTTCACATAAAGCACTTCTTCTGCCTCTGGAGGTTTCTGCTGTCACATGGGTATTTGCGATTCCCCATCAGTTGTTTTACTGAGAAACAGTGTTGGCTACCCCAGCGCCTGTGTCAGCGTTCACCTGCATGTTGAAGTGTATACCCCAGCGCCTGTGTATTCATGTTGTGGGGCTCTCCTACCCCAGCGCCTGTGTCAGCGTTCACCTGCATGTTGAAGTGTATACCCCAGCGCCTGTGTATTCATGTTGAGGGGCTCTCCTACCCCAGCGCCTGTGTATTCATGTTGAGGGGCATTCCTACCCCAGCGCCTGTGTATTCATGTTGAGGGGCATTCCTACCCCAGCGCCTGTGTATTCATGTTGAGGGGCATTTCTACCCCAGCGCCTGTGTGTTCACCTGCATGTTGAAGCGTAGGGGCACTCCTACCCCAGGCAGCACATTACTCACCTAGTGAGCGATCTGGCCCAAATACAAGCCCATGATCTGGCAGGTGGTGCTGAAAGGGCTGGTGAATCTAAGAGGATTCCAAGGACCCTGCACTGACAGGGGGCCCAAGAACAAAATGGCCGACATTATTATTAGGGGGGAGGGGCAGTATTATATTCTATCATAGAACCCAACATTTCTAGCAGACCCACAAACTGACTTGGCTCAGTCATGATGATAGATAGATATCTAATCTGTGTAAACTGACTTTGTCATGACAATTCAATTCAATAAAATAATTTATTGCCATGTCAACACACAGTTGATTGGAATTTGTCTTGGTGCCAATCCAGTTAAAAAGGCAATACATACACAGGAACATACAGTACATAAAAAACATAAAAGACAATCACACAGGCAATCATTCAAACCAGTAAAAAGCTGTAAAGACCTTGTGCTAATTCAGCCTCCCATTTAGTACAGGTTTGCTCTGCAAGGTGCCTGAGCATTAAGGAGCCTAATAGTGGCAAGGTAAGTACTGTTGTAGAAGCGGGATGTTTTGCCCCTGAGACTTTGAACTCTCTTACCAGAGGGCAGTAGTTGGAAGAGGGACCTGGCAGGGTGGAAAGGGTCATCTAGCACTTCCTGTGCTTTACGGCTAGTCCGCGTGGTGTAGATATAAGGGGTCATCTAGCACTTCCTGTGCTTTACGGCTAGTCCGTGTGGTGTAGATATAAGGGGTCATCTAGCACTTCCTGTGCTTTACGGCTAGTCCGTGTGGTGTAGATATAAGGGGTCATCTAGCACTTCCTGTGCTTTACGGCTAGTCCGCGTGGCGTAGATATAAGGGGTCATCTAGCACTTCCTGTGCTTTACGGCTAGTCCGCGTGGCGTAGATAGAAGCTACAGATGGGATGGCATGTCCTATGATTTTGGATGCGGTGTGCACCACCTTCTCCAACTGCTTCCTCTCTGAAGAGGTGGAGTTACCATACCAGACAGTGATGGAAAAGACGATAGATAGATATCTAATCTGTGCAAACTGACTTTATCCAACACAGTCATGACGATAGATAGATATCTAATCTGTGCAAACTGACTTTATCCAACACAGTCATGACGATAGATAGATATCAAATCTGTGCAAACTGACTTTATCCTAACACAGTTAATCATGACCATCCTGACATAACCCAGCCATGACGATAGATAGATTTCATTGGATTGCTTTAAGCAGTGAGTCTGAAACCTTTGAAACTGCACCGTATTGCTTTAAGCAGTGAGTCTGACAGAAACATGGCCTTCCTGCTCTCTTTCCCAGGGGGGCTACATCAGTTGTTTACCGCTGTGAAGAGAAGGAGACGGAGAAGCCTTTTGCCACCAAAGTCCTGAAGAAAACTGTAAGTTCTGTGTGCTTCTTGGATAAAGTCCTGAAGAAAACTGTAAGTTCTGTGTGCTTCTTGGATAAAGTCCTGAAGAAAACTGTAAGTTCTGTGTGCTTCTTGGATAAAGTCCTGAAGAAAACTGTAAGTTCTGTGTGCTTCTTGGATAAAGTCCTGAAGAAAACTGTAAGTTCTGTGTGCTTCTTGGATAAGAGACACGTGGGGAGGTGGTGTGTGTTTAACGTCTGCGCTGTTTCATGACATGTGGGGAGGTGGTGTGTGTTTAATGTCTGCGCTGTTTTATTCTCAGATCGACAAGAAGATCGTGAGAACAGAGATCGGGGTGCTTCTGAGGCTTTCACACCCAAACATTGTAAGTGTGTGTCATATTCGCTCTCAGAGATCTGAAGTAGATTTCAAGCATAAAGTAATGTGTGTGTGTGTGTGTGTGTGTGTGTGTGTGTGTGTGTGTGTGTGTGTGTGTATGTGTATGTGTTTCTGGCTTGTAGATCCGCTTGAAGGAGATCTTTGAGACCGAGACTGAGATTTCTTTAATCCTGGAGCTGGTCACTGGAGGGGAGCTCTTTGATAGGTCAGTCTTGATGCACCCCACCTCACATACTGTGTGTGTGTGTGTGTGTGTGTGTGTGAGTGTGTGTGTGAGTGTGAGTGTGAGTGTGTGTGTTTGAATATGTTCGATAGGTTACTCTTCACAAGGCTCTTTTCCTCTTCTCCCTACCC